>NW_028292581.1:9002110-9127185 GCF_029948245.1 Actinia tenebrosa | reverse complement strand
TAATATACTGAACTTTGTTGTAATATATGACTTGTTGTTGAAATTATGACTTTGTTGTTGAAATATATGACTTGTTGTGTCGAATATAAGACGGGTTGGTATGAATATATACTTGTTGTCGAAATATATGACTTGGTTGTGACATATATGACTTGTTGTTGCGAAATAATATGCACTTTTGCTCGAAATTATGACTGGTTGTTGAGACTATATGAGACGTCTTGTTGAAATATATGACTTGATGGTTGAAATATATGACTTGTTTGCAATATCTGACTTGTTGTTCGAAATATATGAACTTGTTGTTAAATATAGGACTTCTAGTTGGCGCTCAATGCATCTTCGAATCAGCGGCACTACCAAATGGCGCGACCGGCCGATAACTGTCCGTGTTTAGCGGGTACTCCGAATAATATGACCATGGTCGTTTTTTCCTCTTTGGTTCTCATCCACATCGCATCATGACTCCCATCATCACTCTACCTCGTGTCCGTCAAATCAATTTCTATTTCCCCAGCCTTGTACCATCTTTTAAAGCCTCCGTCATGCAAAATATCTTTCTTAGCTCTTATGTAAACTGGCCCTTGCTTGGATACTGAATATTTCACAAGCTTACCAGTGAATGGACCATTGGGCACTGATATTATTTTGTTCCCAATGGCCCTGACAAACTCGTATCTTGGTTCTTGAATGCTGAGAAGGGCAGACTCGAATAGTTCATCAATTGTGTTTTTAACCTCTTCTTCAGACATATCATCTGCTATTTGTATCGCACTTTTTGCATAGTCTTTGGAATACAACGATTCTCTAAATAGGCCTCGAGGGTACTTCCTGTACTTTAGGACTTGGAAGCAGAAAGATGACTTTTAGTACTGTCTTTCTTTCTTGAATCTTGGTTCCTGAATATTTCACTGCTTTCTTCTTCCCTTTTTTCACATCATATTTTGCTCTAGGATTAAAAGATCTCCCTGTACTAGTGGAAGTTATCGGCCGTTCAATGATCGTCTCGGAGGTCTGTCCCCTGACACTAGGATACAGGCCACGCAAAGCAGACTCTGTACTTTCTCTATCTGACTCTGGAGAAATTCTTTTTGGAACATCAGAATTACTTGTATTACTGTTTTTTTCAATAAGGGAATTTACTACTTCCATAAGTTTGTTTACAATGGGTTCCGCCATGTTTTTGCGATGGCAAAGAAAGATGAAAGGAAAGAAAAGACGGGAAAATCCTTATTAGTGCCAGTATCTCTTTTCCAATGTGGAATATCCGCTGGTCAAGATAGTGCAGGCTAAGTATTATATTTCCCCCCGACTGAAGTATCATATTTTGAGAGAAAAGTAAGTCGTATTTTCGGATTTCAAGTATTATTTTTAGAATGTTTAAATCAACGTTTATATATACCGTAAGAAGTATTATATATTTCAATCAATGTTTATATATCGTAAGAAGTATTATATATTTCGATCAATGTTTGACTATTCCATTAGAAGTAGTATATATTTTAAACAATGTTTATCTATGTGTAGAAAGTCTTACAAATTATACATGGAAGTATTTTTGTCTAGTTTGGCGCGCCATAATTTACCCACAAAATAATGACAACTAAGTCGCTAGCGGTCACGCTTTATGCGGAAGGAAAATTATTTGGTCCATTAAACCGCTTATTAATAGGCAAAAAACTCAATGGAGTAAAAGGTAAAACCTTTATTGGCATTCTGATAAAGTTTTAAAATATTTGCAGTGATATTTTCCATCGTTTTAAGACAAGCATGCTGAGTATTATTGTTGTGTCACTCCATACTAAAGGTTCCATCAGTGATTTTCGGTAATTTTCGGTATATATTGGCTTTATAAAGCTTCAATCACGATTTAACAACCTTACTTTACAGTATGAACACCTTTTACCTTATTATACTTGATTTGTAGAGAATCAACACGTTGAAGATAGTATAGACTGCAAAGAGTTTGACTGTTGAGTTATATTCGCATATTTGCCATAGCAAATATTTTAAAACATATGGCAAATATCTTAACTTTAACTTCAAAACTTCAGAGTTTTCTTTGGTTTTCGACGTTCTCAAGGCTTACCTTAGACTTTTTTTTGTCCTCAGATATTAAATCTTTCTATTCAGTTGTCTTTAATATATAGTCCATGTTCTTTTCTTTCACTCTCCTATGTTTAAATTCTTTCTTTTTACACGGTTCCTTTGCCTCGTCTTTCTTCCAACGTTCTCGACGAAAAACCTTAGCCGTAATGTTTACTCTCATGCAGTCTCACCTGTTATTCAGCATTCAGAAGACAAGCGCATTACCAACTGACTTTCCCTTCAAACAATCATGTGTAATATATGGCGCGTTTTTCTTGTCAAAATTCAAGTTCGACATTCGTTATTCAAGTTCGACATTCGTTATTCAAGTTCGACATTCGTTATTCAAGTTCGACATTCGTTATTCAAGTTCGACATTCGTTATTCAAGTTCGACATTCGTTATTCAAGTTCGACATTCGTTTTTCAAGTTCGACATTCGTTTTTCAAGTTCGACATTCGTTTTTCAAGTTCGACATTCGTTTTTCAAGTTCAACATTCGTTATTCAAGTTCGACATTTTTAGAGATTGGGACCTAGTCAAAGGGCTCAATTGCGAGGGACTGGACACCACAGAGACGACTTTACATGTGCTGCAGAAAGTGAATAGTGAAAATGTCTCTAGAAAGATGTCGAAGCCTTCTGAAAGAAGTTGAGGCGGAACTTTCCAAATCTTTCCCAGCTAATACAGAGACAACAGCAGCTGGAGCTCCTTCAACAGAGAATTCTACAAGTACTGTCCCTTCTTCTAGCAGTGGATCGAACATTGCGCCATCATTGACCGAATCAACAGGTCTCATCAAGAACACAGAAGATTGTTTGGTTTTCGCCCTCAAGGGAACAGCCGACACCGTCCATACAACAACAACAGAAATGGGTTTTCTAACAACAAAACGTCCAAGCCAAAAAAAAGAGCAACATTTACTAGGAACTTCATGTGCTTGTCGCACATGGAGGATACCGTCCCACCATCCCCATCCCAACAATCGGCGCTTAAAAGAGCTGGTCTGGGGGAAAAGAAAATCACGTTAAACCTTGACGATGGGCCTTTTGAAGTAGATAAAACACTGAAAGAGGCATACCCGCAACTCTTTAAGTCAGGTGGTTACGTGCTTTTGAGGATTGTCGAGCGTGGAGTGAGAGTGCTATCTGTTATTAATGGCCCTTACAGCTGCGAACAACTAAAGGATGTAATTGGACAGGGAAAAATCTTTATAAGACCTCTACAGAGAGACCTGAGCATGAATCCACTACCAACTAATGATAATTATAAGGTAAGCATATTGTATTTGCTCATATTAAAATTTTTGAGTTGGATATTTATTTTGAACTAGCTACATGTAGGCTTCAAATAACCAGTGAGATTATAAAGAAAACGTGAATTTGTTCATTTCGTCCTGACCATCTCAGAGCTTTGCAGAGAAGCTGCATGCCTAAAAACCAAATAAACAAACAAACATCCAAACAATAACTGAAAAGGAAAAATATAGAGAAAAATCTTGAAAAATCAGAGGTAGTTTTATAAATTTTACATATGAGACAAATATTGTCATTTCCATGTACAGTGCTATGTTTTCAACGGTTATGATGCCTCACACAGAGATGCCTATTTTTTAAGGTTGAAGATTTGCAGGAAAAATGCTTAAATTGTCAACAAATGTTCTTCCTGGCAGAGTTGTCGGAACACATAGAGCAGTGTTGGTAAGTTTCCAAGTTGTAAAAATACGTGCTGTGTGGCTGAATAGAGAATGCATGGCTTACATGTAACTTATATATTAGCTTCAACTTGATAAGGGGCATCCAAGGGGGGAAAGGGGGAGGGGTGGTTCAAATCACAAAGGTAGTAATGGTCATATTTTGCAAAATTTATAGTAATGAAACCAGTTACACAGCAATAAACCCTGCTTCTACAGAAGCAAGTAATTCTACTCCAACAGCTACAAAAGCAAGTGCCACAGTAACAAACACTACTATAGCTACTACTACAACAGCTGTTAACTCTGCTACTATAGAAGACAAAAACCACAAGGCAGAACTAGGTAAGGCTGACAAACACATTATTGCTTTATCAACATTTCCTAATACTTTTGGGTATCATTAACTTAGTGTTATATTTATGATTTATTTAAAGATGACTATTTTGTCCAAAAATATGGCCAAGGAGTTGTGTCTGATGTAAAGTGTCCAAAGTGTGGGTGTGAAGTAGAAATTCACTCGGCAGGCACTTATACAAGTGAATCAGGGTCTCTGCGAATCTATGCTGATGAGGAAGAGTTTGAATGTACTAGCTCCCAGTGTCTGTACAGTGAAAAAAGAAACAAAACTTTGGGTAAGTTCAACAATCTAATTCAATCTGTACAAAAAAAGTCAAGCCACCATGCATTCCAGTATTTTTGACCATGCGTCCCCCTTTTAGTTACCTCGATCACCTCTCATTTTTAAAAATATGTTGCACTTAGATGAGCGATTCTAATGATGGCCATTTCATCATTGTTAATTCTACAATGCACATGCAGTCAAAAAAAGGTTTTTGCATAATAATTGTAATTATTTTAAATTTAAACCATTATAAAATTAATTAGCTTCTACAAAACGTGCTATTTTTATCAAACTACCACAATATAATACTAAACATGAATATGTAGATGATATGATTGGTAAAAATGTGCATTGATCATTTAATGACAATGTTTTGATTTGTACTTCAAGAGGTGCCTGCATAGATCTTAAGATATCAATAACTTTTAAAGATCTTGTTTATGATTACTGTGAAAGAAATTACTCACTGAAAAAATGAAAATCAATACAAAGTTTCACATTTAAGTTAGCTAGTGTAACAATGGGATGTGTGATCCGCCTTGTTTAATTTCACTAATAACTGATTCAATGACATTTTAATATTGTAAATATTTTGTACTTTTAATTTTCATTCCATATTTCCCATTCATATTTACATATATTTTGCATATCTTGTCACTTCATTCACCCAGTGTCTAATAATGATTAAAGTTACCATTATTTTTTACTTGATCAATTAAGATAAAATGCAGATTGCCTCAGGATTCTGGTTTGGAGGGACATATCCCTGTAAATGCTAATACAGGATATGTGCTGCTCAATAGGTATGTTTTTTAGGCTCAAAATAATCTTAATTCTCTGCTTTATATAAAGTGTATTGTGACAGAGTCAAAAGACACTATTTTGGACAGTAATTATTTAGTCATAAATCTATATTTTTAATTAGGAATGCCTCGTGTACACATAGGAATGTAATTCTTTAGTTAACTGTTTGCGTGGAAAATGCGTAAGCAAGAAATAATTTCCGTACGTAATTACATTACAGTGAGTCATGCCTAGGTTTGGCGCTTGTTTACGTAAGTTCGTGTTTGGGACATCCTGTTTGCGCCTAGGGCGTGCAACATTGCATAGGATGTGTAAGGTCTTAAGAATGCAGGTTTTTCCATAAAAGTAGGCCCAAACTAAGCTTAAATCAGTGTAGTAAAAGTTCTTGAAGACGTTGCACATATCAAGACAAGGAATTCTCTACGATGTAAAGGTATGAATCTTTGAAGCCTTTTACACTTATACCTAGGATAGATTTAGGACAAATCTATGTTAATATCGTTAACTTGGTCGTTATATTTTATAGCTTAGATTATCTATATATTTGTTAAGCATTCGTTTCATGTTTTTGTAATGCTAGTCGCATTAGCGCGTAATTTAGTACAAAGTTATTCACGCAGTAGTAAATTAGTAATCACGCTGAGTGTATCTTGTCTTTTAAACTCTTTAAAACGTTTACTATAGGATCGCTACCGCCTTACTCGCTTGTTTAACCTTTTTACTGCGATAAATAGCCTTAACTGCGGGATAAAAGACCTTTTCTTTCCAACCTTTAATTTGTTCGCTACTTAAACTCTACACTCAAGGTCATTGTCGCGACCGCGTGTTCAGTAAACCGTGTAATTCTTAGTTTGTCATAAACAAAGGTTAAAATACTTACCTAAAGCCATAGTTAACCTCTAGTCAATTTTTCCTATTGCTTTTTCCATTGGTTTAGTTCATTTTAAACGGTTTACCGACTTGTACATTAAACTTTGCAACCTAGTAATTTTCACTCGCGTATTGTAAACACTGCTAATCAGTATGCAATATTCAAATTACCTGTGACGTAATTTACGTATTTCCGTTTCTATTTATATCTAGCAAAACTGTATTTTATTCATAACTTTTTAGCTATTTAGATAAGCTACAAATTTATTTTATCTCATTGTAAATATTTTTCTTGTTTTCATTAGAGATATCCTGTAATCTCGTTCCCGTTTTTTTTCATGTATTGTAAAGTTGTGTGAATTTTTCAATAAATTCTTTTGTCAAAACCACTTGCAATCTGATTCATAGCTGAGCGCCTTGCCGCCGGTTACAGTATCAACACCCTTAGAAGATGATGACGAGGCTTCAGGAGCTCCAGGAGTAGACCCTGATATTTCTGATGCTGTTAACCAAACATTGAATTATGCCCACAACCATAAAATCACCAATGGGGTGGAAGTGCTTAGATACTTCCAGAGCATAATGGTCACTGGAAGACCATTAAATGTAGTGGACCTGGTCCAAGCAACAGAAGGGCCCACCAATTACATTCTAGTGGACAGATACAATCTTGTGCAAACTGCCTTTGAGGAAATCAAAGAAATGGGGAACTTAAGGCAGACATTGGAAGTGCAGTTTTATGGAGAGGTTATTAATTGAAATTGTTTCTAAAATAAATTAATCGACATAATTTTGTGTCAAGAAACACTCAAAAACTCTAGCATTGAACTAATTGCATTATTAATAAATCCATTCATTTTTTTCTAGGAAGCTGAAGACATTGGAGGACCAAGAAGAGAGTTTTTTCGATTAATAGTTCGTGATATTTTTAACATCTACTTTGAGAATGGCTTGAAGCCCCATATGGCAAGCGATTACCAGTTGATTGGTGTCATCTTTGGTAAGTCTTCCAGAACACATGGGGTATGTTCCACCTTATTGTTGATGCTATTAAATTGTTCAAGTTAACCGTCCAAACCAATGACATTATGTTTTGTCTCTTTGAGGCTGGAGCCACAAAAACCCCACCCCTCAGCAAAAAAATTAGTCTGTCAATCAGTGTAAATAAGAAAAAATTATCAGTGTATTAGAATCACAAACATGACAATGTGTTCTCATGATTGGTGCAAGCATGTTGCATAATGCAAGGCACTACGACTTTTGTCTGTGGTGGTCGTGTCATAGCAATGCAAGTGACAGTACTGTTGTCTGACACTTCAAAAATGAAAAAAAAAAAAAAAAAAAGCATTATCATTTATCTTTCAATTGTCAGGTTTGAGCTTGGTTCAAGGTGGCAAAGTCCCCAAGTTCAAGGAAGATATATTTGAGTCAGTTTTCAACTTAAGTGTGGATGACCCATGCCTAAATCTATTACGCTTAGGGTTAAAAAAAACTGGCATATTCCAGGTAAATGTGCTAAAACTTTTTTGAAGCCAGTTTTAATGTCAATTTTCCCCAACCACACAAACACATTTAATGGTCAAGCCTCCTTTTTAAAGTTGTCCAGTTTTCCAGTCCTACCTCTTTTTTAAAGTGTTTTTAATATTTTGTACAGCTTGCTATAAATATTGATGCACTTAAAGACTTGTTCAGAGAGGGACCCAAAGCTGCTATGACCATAAGGATTCTGAATGGTTTTTTAAAACCCGTCTTCAGTGAAGCAGGTTGCAATGCAAGGAAAAGCGAATGCTTGGTTTACAGGGCTTTCCAGAAGTACCTCAGGGAAGTTGCAAGTAGGTGGTGTTCTGGTTATTTTTGGGTTGGAGCTAGAAATTAATTCATGGGGCTTTTTCAATTATACACCATAGCAAAGGGCATTTTGACTTGATGTCTCAGTATAAATCAAGCAATATTCAAAAATAATTACTATTATTTTCATTCTGCATTATGCCAACTAATGCTGAACAACTTGCATCATATTAAAAATAATAATGCTATAGGTTTATTAGACTGAGAGCTTACACTTACACTAACACATACTAATTGCTAACTGTTATTTGTGAAGCGTATTTCAATATGTCATATAGAAAGTGAGTTATGTAAATGCATTTTTATTATCATTATTTAATAGATAATCACGTGGACACAAAGCATTCATGGGTATAATGCACCCTTAACCGCCTGCATTCTACCCATGAATGCTGTGTGCCTCAGTGATTACCTATTAAATATTGAATGGATTATGAGACATCCCTGACTGCAGCCTATTTAAACACAGGCTATGGATATAAATACTTGAACATATTATACATTGCAAAAGTTTTTCAGGATTATTGTCCCTTGTGAGGAAAAAAAAATGATATTCACATTCTTCTGGCTCATCAGATGCTTCAGAGAAATGAAATTACAGTTGATGGTTCCCCAAAATTAACATCAAACAATAATCACAGTGCATTATTTTGTTTTAACTTCCTGATTATTTTTATGTATAGGTGGTAGGCGAACTGGTTTAGATTTAGAAAGTGTGTTACAGTTTGTGACAGGAAGTAATGAAGAACCTATACTTGGTTTTTCCATTGATCCATCATTAACCTTTCATGAGGTTACTGGTAGTTTCCTTCCAACAGCAAATACCTGTTTGAACACCTTAAGAGTGGCTGTCCGTAACGGTCGAGAATGGCGGGACAGCGAAGGAATTTTCAAATTTCTCATATTTTGTCAGAAGACAACCTTTGGTAAGCTCTTTTAAAAAATCCAGTTTAAAACTTCAAGCGCTTTTTTATTTTGGCGAATTTTACGAAAATCTAAAACTCGACTTCCGGTTTGCTCTGGACCGGTGTGAACAGCCCAAAATATTACCCATATTTAAGAAGGCCTCACTCGTTCAAAAATACTCCTATCGATCTGATACTTTTTCAACATTTTAACTAACTATCAGACTCCAAAAGGGATAAATAATATTTTTGGGAAAATATTTTGTTCTCGCTTTTTGGGATTTTTTTTCGATGGCATTTCAAGCAGCTACGACGCGAAGCAAATTTTAGCCTAAGTTGAATGCCCTAAATTATCACCTGGTATATATTTTATTTTCACTAATACTATATGATCTGAAAGCTTGTTTATTGTACTTCTTTTCCTGAAAGTATCAGCCTTGGAACGCAAATACTTCCTCGCGATTAATCGACTCTTCTATGTAGCATACGGCGGTCTAATTTCGGATTCAGAATCAAAGCGCCTGCTTTATAAATACTCAAAAACTTTCTTGGATCACCCAGAATGAACATTTTAATCGTAAACAACATTAGTTTGATGACTGTAAACTATACTCCAGCTATATATTATTGACTTATACTTTTGTACTGGAATATTTTAGAGAGTAAGGACTTAAGCGTACGAATTCTAAGTTAGAAAAAAAACCTTTAGACCCCATCAAACGCAGGGTTTTTTTATTTTTCTCTTTTCTTTGTTTTTGTTGAATATACTTGCTCAAAATCCTCCCAAATTTCAATTAGTTCCACGTTATTCGTAGAAAAAACAAACTCATTTTCGTACTTTCTCAAAATTAATGGAATAAGTTAGAGGACACTATGATTGAATAAACAAACTGAATTAGTTGAGAAGCGTGGCACGTGAACGTCGATCACTTGTACCTTTCTTGAATTATATGAACTAAACAAACAACCTTTATGGTTTGTATTTTTTGTCTTTATCTCTTGTCAAAATTAATAATAACTAGTGACTAAAGTGCGTGCAGTTGCTTTCGTACTATTTCATTTAAGCCCCTTTCCCGATAACGTCACACATTTGATCCGCATCAACACTGCCTACTCTGTTTTTTATAAATCGTCCTTGTTTTAAGAGAAGTCAGTGGCTAACAAACCTGTTTCCTTTCTTATTCATTCGTCTAGAATGAACTGTTTGACAGGAACAATTGTATGGTTTCTATCAATTACGGCCGCAATCGTAAACTACATTCAAGGTATTTGGTGCTTTGCTCTTTTAGGGGAACAGGAACATGTAACTCTAGAGCCTCACAGAAAATCTGCAGCATTGTTACCTAGAGAGTTTTTAAGTCTGTCATTTTTCACCATTGGAACATATATCGTATTGGTCGTAAGTGACAGGGTGCTGTAGTTGGCAGGGCCGTAACCAGGGGGGGCACAGGGTGCACGTGCACCCCCACATAAAAGCTTAAGGTCCGCCGATTTTTTTATTCGATGTGCACCCTCCCTGTAAAAGTTCTGGTTACGGCCCTGGTTGGAAAGTCGAGATAGCTGCTTCTACAGTATTGTACTGGGAAAATTATCATCTTCCTCTATTGCGTTTGGGGAGATAGCAAGGTCTTCAGGGACGGTCTGGCCGAGTACTTGAAAAGACGCAAGCCGTCGGGACCTCGAGCACGTCTCATGACCTTTTCTACAAATTCTGGGTTTAACTTTCTTCCTAAGGTTTACTCAATGTTGAGCTTGTTGACCAAGTAGGTTCTCTGTTTTTTGATAAAGCGGTCAGACTTTTTATTTTCTTTGAGAGCCCAGCCTCTTCAGCAGATAAATCCGAGGTCCTCATATTACTAGACGAGAATTTTAGGGTCGGTAGAAACCCCAACCCCCTCTTCCAAGCTTTGTATTTGACGGCCTTAGCAAGATCAAATAGCGATTGTTTCTCAAGAGATTTCGACCATCTCTCAAGAGAAAAATGCTTTTCAAGAACAGAGAATCTTCGCACTCGCACGCAGCCGCCGCCAGAGCACCATACCTTCATTTAATTAAGAATGTAGTTTACTATTGCGGCTGTAATTGATAGAAACCATACAATTGTTCCTGTCAAAATGTTAAAAAAAAGAATAAGAAAAAGAAAAAAAAAACCGGCTGCTCAGCTCGACGATTAGCTTGCCTACTGAGCAGCTATTACCTGAATCTTGGCTATAAACATTAATGTTGTAAAGCATAATTTGATATATATATATATATATATATATATATATATATATATTTAAAATCAAACTCATAAATAATTCATGAGGAAAACACAATAGAAATCACGACCATGAAGGAGGTTTTATATCTGATATAGATTCGTCTTCATTTGCATAAACTTAAACTTGGATTTTCTTGGCCAGATTCACTTCAATTTTGAAAATTTTAGTGAAACACAAAGGAACTAACCTAGACGTTTGATAAGCAATCTACAGTATGAGTGGCCGTGTTGTATTCGATATACAATCACTCGGCTACGCCTCGTGTTTGTATATCGGATACAACACGGCCACTCATTCTGAAAAAAACGTCTGTCTGATGAGTGCGTAAGCACGAAACTCGGAGTTACAGTGAACATGTCTCGTCTTTAATCCAATCTTTACTATATATCTGTTGCTCTGCATCCCTACGCATCGAGCACTGTTTCACCAGTATAGGCCACATTACATACTTTGTTATATATATATATATATATATACAGCCATTTGCAAAAATTATGGCCGTTTCAAATATAAATACAACTATATCGAAAGTATATCAGACAGGGCGGGATATCATTCTTGATATTTTTTTCCAGAAAGCCCTAATGATAGACAACTTGAAAAATATATAGTGGAAGATATCCCATAATACTTGATATGCTTTCGATATACTCGTATATGTATTGGAAGCGGCCATAGTTTTTGCAAATGGCTGTATATATATATATATATATATATAATATGTTATTATTATTGGTAAAAAGATACTTGTTGTTCCTGTCAAACAGTTTATTCTAGGCGAATGAATAGGAAAGGAAACAGGTTTGTTAGCCACTGACTTCTCTTAATGAAACAAGGACGATTTTTGGCTTTTTCATTTAGAATCAAGTTAAATCAATCAATTCTGAAACCCCATATAAAAACAAGCAAAAACAGCAACAAAAGAGAAGGGAAAAAAAGCAGAGTAGGCAGTGTTGATGCGGATCAAATGTGTGACGTTATCGGGAAAGGGGCTTAAATGAAATAGTACGAAAGCAACTGCACGCACTTTAGTCACTAGTTATTATTAATTTTGACAAGAGATAAAGACAAAAAATACAAAACATAAAGGTTGTTTGTTTAGTTCATATAATTCAAGAAAGGTACAAGTGATCGACGTTCACGTGCCACGCTTCTCAACTAATTCAGTTTGTTTATTCAATCATAATGTCCTCTAACTTATTCCATTAATTTTGAGAAAGTACGAAAATGAGTTTGTTTTTTCTACGAATAACGTGGAACTAATTGAAATTTGGGAGGATTTTGAGCAAGTATATTCAACAAAAACAAAGAAAAGAGAAAAATAAAAAAACCCTGCGTTTGATGGGGTCTAAAGGTTTTTTTTCTAACTTAGAATTCGTACGCTTAAGTCCTTACTCTCTAAAACATTCCAGTACAAAAGAATAAGTCAATAATATATAGCTGGAGTATAGTTTACAGTCATCAAACTAATGTTGTTTACGATTAAAATGTTCATTCTGGGTGATCCAAGAAAGTTTTTGAGTATTTATAAAGCAGGCGCTTTGATTCTGAATCCGAAATTAGACCGCCGTATGCTACATAGAAGAGTCGATTAATCGCGAGGACGTATTTGCGTTCCAAAGCTGATACTTTCAGGAAAAGAATTACAATAAACAAGCTTTCAGATCATATAGTTTTAGTGAAAATAAAATATATACCAGGTGATGATTTAGGGCATTCAACTTAGGCTAAAATTTGCTTCGCGTCGTAGCTGCTTGAAATGCCATCGAAAAAAAATCCCAAAAAGCGAGAAAAAAACATTTTCCCAAAAATATTATTTATCCCTTTTGGAGTCTGATAGTTAGTTAAAATGTTGAAAAAGTATCAGATCGATAGGAGTATTTTTGAACGAGTGAGGCCTTCTTAAATATGGGTAATATTTTGGGCTGTTCACACCGGTCCAGAGCGAACCGGAAGTCGAGTTTTAGATTTTCGTAAAATTCGCCAAAATAAAAAAGCGCTCGAAGTTTTAAACTGGATTTTTTAAAAGAGCTTACCAAAGGTTGTCTTCTGACAAAATATGAGAAATTTGAAAATTCCTTCGCTGTCCCGCCATTCTCGACCGTTACGGACAGCCACTCTTAAGTCTCCCAAGACCAACAAGAGAACATGAACTTCCAGAAGAAAACATATTATTTGAAATGTACGATATGGCTTTTACAAGTTCCTATTTTGGTAACAAATAGATGAGAGTAACGGAAGTGTTGCCTGATGCACTCATCCAGATCTATCAGATTGTTTCAAATTTCTTCTAATTGCTTTGAAGCTTTAATTATAGTTGCATTATTGCTATCTCTTTAGATGTTACTTGTTCATACCAATATAACACTTAGATAATCAGGATGAAGTTGCATAAAGCAATTAATTCCTGGTTACTTATTAAAAAAACAGCATTTAATGATTTGAATGTAACACATTTGGCTGGTTAAAAATTCATCTGTGTTTTCAGCCTTTATCATATAGAATACCATAAGCTTGGGTACATATATTTTTTTCATTGTAATTGCAGTTGTGTTTTTTGCCAAATTATTACCCATCCAATAACTGGAAATTAATTTCAAATCAATTTTGATTAATTACTTATTTGGTAAACTTGTCAATGAATAGTAATTTTGGCATCATTCTAGTTCTTCAAATTAACTGCTGTAATCTACTCTCTAATTTTACTCTAGCAATTAATAAATAAGTTTAAAAAAAGTTATATTGACATAATATGGTTTTAGTTTAATGGTTTGATGAAAAACGAAATGTACTTTATGATGCATTTGATGTATTTAAACAATCAGATACAAAAGAAAGTGTTTTCATGTACAAGTCAATACCATATGAATACTTGTATCAAGTGGATTTACAAGAACTTCAAGCCTTCCATATTCAGCCTCTTGTAAAGGAGAGTTAACAGGAGGAATTTCAATGATATCACCATCTTCATCGGGACCACTCTATTCACTGCATGGTAATGGGCCATCCCAGTCAATCCCATAATTATTACAGTTACCCTATAACACAATTGGTTGAATAAAAAGTTAATGTTTAACATCAGTAGTGAATGCATCCCAGCAATAATAATACCTTTAATATGGCCCTTATTACATTAATATGGCATAGAGGTGTAAGGAAAAGAAGAGCTAAGGGTGAATATAGATGATAATCCAGCCCCACGTAGTTCCTCCCTAGATCCTCCTAAGTGTCCAGCTGCTGGCAACCAGTGCTGGTCATAGCAGGACTACCATCATATGACATACCATCACTATAGTTTCAAACTAAACTTTCAAAATATTATCATTAGATTCAATGTGTGACATGGCTCCTTACTTGCAGCAAATTTATCTAAAGCAAATTTGTGTTCGATATAAACCTGCACTAGTGTGTAATTTTTCTCATCCCATAATAAATCCAATACCATTGTTCTAAATTTCAAATTAACTTAACAGTTTTGTTTTTTATGTGTGCAAATATCAGGGGCAGATCGACGAATCACTGAAAGGGGGGGGGGGGGGGGGGGTGGAACAAACTGAACGAAAAAAAAATTGTACTTTCTCTCTACTTACATTTACTCTCCACTTCTTTTCTTTTGTTTTACTTAGCAAAAGGGGGGGCCCCTGCCCCCTTCAATCCTCCTCTAAATCTGCCCCTGAATATATGTGATCATTATCATTATTACTAGTTCTGTTATACCTCCATGTCTCCAAATGTTTCCTTGGCCACAGTTAAGCTGGAGTTTGCAATACTATTCATACCCAACATCCACAGCTGCATTGGTGTGCGATGACCAGCTGATGAGATCTTGTGATGGTTCCAGCCAGAAACAAAATTTTGTAAAGTCCTGTTATATCTTTCAATGTATATGTAGTGTAAGCAGAAAATATGGCTATCATCATTGGGATTGAGCACTTGACAGGCCTCCATATGATAGAACAGGTTGTAGAAAACGAATGTAACTTGGTAATACATGTCTCTCCAAAGCCGCTCTATCCTCTGATTGTGTACACTTTTTCCTGTGATCATACTTGCTCTTCCTGGGCCTCGTGCAGGGTGTGAAAGCATAAACATCGACACCTCCACATTCTTGCCACCCATGTCACTCCTCACCCTTGATGGTAGACCAAAAAAAGTGATAGCTTCTTTGAAAAAACCAAGAACTGTTTCTGATCTATTGTTGTTTGAACATTTTAAATAGACAATAGATCTAGAGAATCCATCAATCCCCCCATGAACTACCAACTTCCATCTAGAAAAAGAAAAAGACAGTGAAAAAGTACAGTATCTTTATATCATTAAAATATTGATTTTTCCAAACTGATAAATGCATGTGTTTACACTCGCAAACACATTTAGCTTGCAGCATATCACTTTCAATTTAAAACTGCTAGTATATTGAAGCATATTGCAAAAATCATTATCACTGCAGGGGAGGGGGGGGGGGGGGTGGGGGGGGCTAACTAGCAATTAACTTTCACCTTATCAATTTGTGATGGCCATCAATATGCCAAAGAGCATTGGGACTACTGACACTGTACTTTCGTCTTTCTGTTGCTTGCATCCATCTTGTTACGGTGCCCTCTGGATCAACACGTTTCATGCTTTCTCTGACACGTAATTGTGGAACAAAAATTCCCCTGGCCATTAGGTGACCTAGCATCATGCGATAGCCAGAATTGGGGAACTCGATCTTAATATTGCGTATAACATCATCTAGTGCACAGTCGTCAATGTCCGTAAAAGATCGACTTGTACCAATGTTTAAGTCTTTAAGGCGTCTATTAATTGTTGATTGAGATACCCCACACATACATGTACGGGCCATGTCCACAGCTTTAAATCCCTTTTCAGACAAATAAAACAATTGTTCCTGTGTTATGCGAATCTTTGGTCTTCCTGGTAAACCAGAGTGCTCTAAGTCTGATTGAAAGGACTGCTGATTCCTGAATATTGCTGATTCCTCTTCTTCCTTTAACAAATCGACAATAATCCGCATCTTTCTTGTGACAGAGTGCTCTATTATATGTGCTGCTTCTAGATGCACAGAATGGTTGTATAGTAGGTTTGCACGAGTAAATAAATCTTTCAAATCAAGAGGAGTAGCGTCAAGAGAGTTTTCAAAATGTTCTAAAGTTTGAAGGAAATTTTGTATCCGTTTAAGAAAAGGAATTTTTGCATTAATCGCCGACATGTTTTCAAGTTAAAAACTGAAAAAGCCCAGTCTTTTTCGGACGGCTAAGTGCTCTAGGGCCCAATATAAAAATGTCGAACTTGAATAACGAATGTCGAACTTGAAAAACGAATGTCGAACTTGAAAAACGAATGTCGAACTTGAAAAACAAATGTCGAACTTGAAAAACGAATGTCGAACTTGAAAAACGAATGTCGAACTTGAAAAACGAATGTCGAACTTGAATAACGAATGTCGAACTTGAATAACGAATGTCGAACTTGAATAACGAATGTCGAACTTGAATAACGAATGTCGAACTTGAATAACGAATGTCGAACTTGAATTTTGACAAGAAAAATGCGCCATAGTAATATCATATCATAGTTCCGAATCGTAATTTCCTCATAAGGTTTATACAACCAATTAAATTGGCCCTGTATAAATACTCGACTGATCGAGTCTTGACAGATTCCTACCTTTAGTTGTGAGAACACTCATTGTCAGAGTGTGCATAGGAGGTCCTCTTAACAAGATATAATCATTTTCGTTATGATAGCTTTATTTTTCTACCGATGTGGGTCATTTTTTAATGACGTCCCAAACGTTTCATCGCTGGACAGCTGGCAACGGTTTCCTGGCAACAACACTCATCCTTCAAAATAAGTTCCTTAAAATACAGTTTTTATGAAAATTGCAAGTTATCGATTATTAAAAAAAATTGCTATTGCTATAAAACATGATTCTGCAATGTATTGCCGGAATATCCCCGCACTAAACACTTATGTTGAAATTGGTAAAATGAGTTTTCCTCAGCTAAGATTGATTGGTATCTCATACTGATCCGCCTTTGTAAATTTTTTTTTTTTTTTCTGGACAGCTATCTTCGATTTCTTTTGCTCTGATAACTGGTCTTACAAAAGATAAAGAAAGTTCAATGTCAAATTCACGAGTTTCGGTTCGTCTAGACAATAATTATAATGATAATCGTCTTTGGATCTCAGCATTCTACTTAACTATTTATATATACAACATTTCGTTTTAAATTTCCAAGACCTGCGTTCTTACTTGCAATTAGCATAGGAAATAAACTTGTGTGCACAAATGAAAACAATGGTTGCATCGTTTCAATCACATACTTGTACTTTCAAAAACTTCAAACTTCATTTTCATTTTGTTCTACTTTAGAAAATATAAGTAATGGACATTAATTTCACACTTAAATCTCTTAAATTTGGTAGCATTATCATGAATTCAAAGTCAAGGTCTTCCCTCTTTGTCAAATGGAAGTAATCAAAACGCATGTAATTAAATATAATAAGTGGAATGCTGCAATGTACTCTAATTTGAAATATGTGCGGATGAGTCAAAGCCGTTAGAGGAGAATCTCAAAACAAAAACAAACAAAAATCACGAACAAGCGATCTTAATTTCTTTCTTGGTGGCTTAGAAACCTCTCTGAAATCTTAGATTCGAGTTTAGTCAAATAATGTTAACTTGCTTTCTGAACAAAGCAAATAAATAAAAACCTGACACTCGTGTTCTAGCTAAAAGGCTAGAAAGAAAAAGAAAAGAAAAGGAACAGAAAAAATGGAATCTAAAGGAATGGAAAGGAGAAGAAATAAAGGGACACGAAAAGAAAAGAAAAAAATGAAAGGAGAAGACAGAAAAAAAGGGGGGAGGGAGAAAGAAGAAGAAAAAAAAGACAAAAATATTTGCAAAGGCTTAACATAATAGACCTCACTGTATACTAATAGAAAATTGGGATCTTCCATCTAAATTATGTCAGAAGATATTTAGACATATGCAATTGAATGAAACGATATTTCAGAATACTCACTACAAGAAGTACTATAAGAAATCTTATGTGTTGTGACATAGTGATATACTTACGATTATCGTTGTTTAAGTTGCTTTTCTTCGCTGGCTAGCGCCTATGCAGATATCCATTCAATCCGGAGTATCCACTGACAAGAGAAGAACCTTTTCAGTATTCGATTATTTCCTCAAATTAAAACTCAATTTTTGGCTTCAATTGTCATTATTTGAATTGCCAACAGAACAATAATGACTGGTTTTCGTTTTTCAAGAAAATGTGTAGAAATCAGTGTTGCTCTATTTTGCTTGAAGCCAAAAGAGTCTCAGACTTCGTCCTTGATAGCTCTAGAAGTTAACGAAAGAAGCCCAATCAATATACGGACTAAGTGGCTGTTAATAGTTCACAGTTCCTATAGCCACCTTGAAGTAAATATGAATATATGAATATTTCATGTACTTCTTTAAGTATCTTCGTTCATGTTATTCTTAAGGCCGGTTTAGACGGTACGATTTTCGCCTACAACTATTGTATACAACACGCTCGCATCTGTCGTAGGCGAGTTGTGGGCTTGATTTACACGCTACGACTCGAGTTGTAGGATGGCGCGAACATGTTGTATACGATAGTTGTAGGCGAAAATCGTACCGTCTAAACCGGCCTTAATTAGGGTCTCCAAAATTCGCAGGCTAAAAAGAGCATGTTAAAATTAGTGGAAAACTACGAAGTTTGAATTTGAAGTAAGTAAGTTCAAAGCTCGCAAAGATATATTTTTTCAGTTTTAAATCTAAATTTTGTATAAAAAAAAACAAAACATTCATTGTAAGCAAAAGATGCCCTACCACCAAAGGTTCTTACAAAATTCAAATGAATCATATCTTCGCGAATTTTGAATGCTTATTTCTTTTCTCTTTCCTGTTATGATAATTATTTTTCAGTTCTATTTATTTCGAAATACCTGATAAGAGCTCATTTACTTTATCCCTCCTATTATTTGACCGCTTTATTGGTTCTTACGCTGAACTTTTCAAGATCTTTTTCCTTTGTTCTTTGCTTTTCCTTGATTCCTTTCTTCCTTTCTTTATTAAAATCCAAGATTCCAATTCAATCTGTGCAACAAACCAATCCAATCCTTGCTTAGTATCCCCCACAGCCGCTTTCAGTGTTTGCTGTTCAGGGATCCGAAATAAGAAAAAGTGAAAAATTAAATCGCATCATTGAAATTACTGTTGACACCTTGCATAGAAATTATCGGTATTCATCTTTTATTCTTATGAAATCGAAATATCCGGACAAAAAATGAGAGGTAATATTCTTAACAGACAATATGCGAGTGTACAATGGATATTTTCCAAATATTGTATGGCATTAATCCAGGCTTAAAAATAATAAAATACTAGTTTATCTGATCTGATGTAGACCAAACTGCTCCATATCATGGGCACCTTTTAAAAACAACTTTCTTTCCGGCATGATCCCAAAAAAAGGAAATAAAGTGATAACTTTTTTAACGAGACCAATGTGGTACAATTAAGTAGATGCGCAGATTGGATTTGTAAATAGCCTTTATTTGCATTCTGCTCATTTCTTTGAATTTTTAAAATAAATCGGCTTGATTGGGGTTTTCTTAATCAGTGATAGATTGTGGCAATTCTACTTTCTCGTAAAATCCTGAATTTAGAATCTAAAAATCACAATAAATTCAGGTTTTACAGTTTATTTTCTTTCTTTTAACATCAATAATCCTAACCTTTTCATAGATTTCAAGAATAAATTCAAATGATCAGAAAAGGTACCTTTTTAGTTGATAAAAAGGTAGAAAATTTAGTATTTTCATCTATGAATGGATGTGATGAAATTTCCCAGCTTCTTTCAAGTTTCACCCTTTAAAGAAAATTCGAAAAGCAGATAAAAAGATACCTTTTTTGCCGGAGTTTTGCAAGCTGAAAAACGCAAATACCAAAAGGTACCTTTTTCTATCGACCTAGTCACTGTAGTTTTAAAAATCAATTTTAATTGAAAAAGCAATGCCAAATAATGTCATCACATGTTTATTTCCCTTCGATTTCATAAATAGACGTATGTTTCTTGCTGAAAAGCCTCTAATGACCTCTGGAAAGGATTGCTTATAGGATTGCCTTATTTGTTGGTATGAGTAGTTTGCATCCAGATATATTTTGAATTGCTCAAGGTTGGCTTCCTAAACCTCCATTTTTAATTTCAGCATATACTAGTAGTTTCCTGCGCAACACCAAACAAACGACCTTATTAAGTTTGAATATAGAATTGTGTCATAAATAATTAGCAGTAGTCACGTGACGTTTAAGGGGGGAAACTACAATTTGGAATTGGCATGAAACTGTTAGCCAATAGTAATATTGGTTAGAAATAAATATGTGATAGCGTCATTTGGCATTGCTTTTTCAATTATATTGCACTCAATAATTATGTAGTAAGTGACCAGTGCGTTAGGAAAAGGTACCTTTTGGTACTTGCGTTTTTAATTTCAGCTCGCAAAAACGGCAACCCCCCCCCCCCCCCCCCAAAAAGATACCTTTTTATCTGCTTTTCGAATTTTCTTCAAAGAGCGAAACTTGAGAAAAGATTGGAAATTTCATCACATCCATAAAATAGATAAAACACTAAAGTTCCTACCTTTTTATTAAATAAAAAGGTACCTTTTCTAATCATATAAATTTATTCTTAAAATCTATAATCTAAAAAATTTTTTGTAAAAGCTGAAATTATTGTGATTTTTAGATACTAAATTTAGGATTTTACAATAAAGTAGAATTGCCACAATCTATCACTGATTTTTCTTGCCGTTAATTTCTCATGGCTCATGGCTAGATCGGAAAAAGTATATAGAGAGCGTTTGGAGAGCGTCGGGCCTCGCATATACTAAATCTTTTTAGCTAAACCACCTCAAACAATTCTCAAATTATACATGATGTTAATACCAAGTGTGCTCAAAATGGTTCAGTAGGACAAAAAGAAAAGGTAAAAAAAGAAGAAATATAGAAAAAGAAAATAAAGAGAAAATGAATAAAAACATGAACTGATAAGACAGTCACCAGTGCAGCCAAAACGTCAAGCTCTTAACTGTAATAATATTTCCTAGCGTGAAAATCTCAAAATGTCATGTTTTAGCACGCGATGATTTACGTCTCAAAAAGTGTGAGCATAATAGAAAAAGGCAAAAGAAAATAAAAAGAACTGAATTGATTTCATGAACGAGGACACTGTGAATATTTAATAGGTTACTCTTAATTCAGCTGGCAGTGAACTAAAATTGGCAAAGATACAAATAAGATATGGTTGGCAGGTTGTGTTAAATGTCCCTACTAAGATACAATCACAGCCAAAATAGAATTATGACTGATCAACTGCGTTAGTCAACGGGTGCAAAAGACGATGACACGGAACGGCTCGGAAATGATTAGGCAGTATTGTCATTGTTACTTAATAGAAACTCAATGTGATTTCAGGTGCATGCTCGTTTCTAATCTACCCTCACGTAGAGAAAAAATACAATTAAATACTTTAAACACAAGGCTTTTGGGAAACATTTCAATTCTAGGAAATTCCGGGACACTGACATAAAAAATTCAAAATCGAGTAAAAATGTAGCCTTGGTTTACTATACTCTTTTTTCGTTGGGTCGACTATAAGTTTGAGCAAAAATTCCGCAGTGTATACGTAGAGTTTGTGGCATTTTACAAACAACACATATTTTATAGCATGACTCCAGTTTTTCTCTTAAAATCGGCTTTGAAGTGTACTAAATTTTGCACTTACCTTTGGAGAAAAGACTCTGGCACAAAAGAAATCGTCAGCGTAGTAAATAAGGCTGTGTAAACAAGAAGGTTAAACTTTTCAAAACGTTTTTCAAGATATTATGAAAACCATACAAGGTAATCTAGGCCTTATCCCCTGATAACAGTGGACCAAGGTGAGAGCGCTGTGGAACTCCAAGGTGGTTAAAACTCTTTCCGGTAAGAAATCTAGGATTTTGCTTTTGTTTTTCTCGTGTTTTAATTAATTTTTGTTTCCCGACGACAGATGTTTCATTAGACTTTTTGAGAGAGAAGATTAAGCGAAAAAGATAAGCTGTTGTTTTAATTTTTTAAATTGATTGCTTTTGTACAAATATTTCATTTATTTTTCAAATAATAACTCTACCTGAGAAACTAGCAATTCTTTTAGGATACTATCTGAAAAAGAGCAAATAAAGTATCAGAAGATCATCAGACGATCAAACAAGGTTAAGGTAGAAAATAAATCAATTCAGGGAATAGAATATTTTAAGTGAGTTTTTGGTTTTCATTCATTATATGAAAAAGGAAGGATGGATAGGAAGACGGTAGGAAGAAAGAAAGAAAAGGAAAGGAAAGGAAAGGAAAGGAAAGAATGCAAAGCAAAACAAAGCAAAGCAAGAAAAGAAAGAGAAGAGAAGAGAAGAAAAGGGAAGGAAAGGGGAGAGGAGAGAAGAGAAAAGGAATGAAAACATTTTTTCACAGTCTAACTCTAATTATACTCAACTGACCATCCTTCATATCTTCCTTTCATTACATTGCCTTTATTGATACTTATAATTGGAATTTTTCTCGTTAGTCGCTTGTCACACGATGCCTAATATAACTCGTTATACATGTTACCCAAGATAAAAATTACACCCTTTTCTTAACATGTTATTCTTTCATAATCGATCCAGTTCAGTTAGAATTCAAAACTTTGTGCAAATTAAAATTCTAATATTTTAAGATTTCTCGTTGGTATCTTAACGTTTGTACGTTGAAAGTTATAGTATAAATTGTGAAAAAAGTTACATGAACACGAAATCCAATCCCTGCGGCTAAATATGAATTATTCGATCAGTTAACCTGAACTATTCGAATTTTAACCTGAACTATTCGATTTTTAACCTGAACTATTCGAATTCTCTGATTATTCGATTTTTAACCTGAACTATTCGATTTTTCTGATTATTCGATTTTTAACCTGAACTATTCGAATTTTAACCTGAACTATTCGAATTTTAACCTGAACTATTCGAATTTTCTGATTTTTCGATTTTTCAGTAAGTAGGTCACGCCTAGATTTTGTCGGAAACGCTCCCATGGATCTTGCATGAGAAACCATGCATATTATTAATTGCTTTTCTTATTATCATTACCTAAATCCCCTGTCTCTTTACAATACAATACAATACAACCTTTATTTACTCATATTCAGTGAATAACAAAGCTCTGAAGTCAAAGAATAGTGCGTTTAAAAATCCTGATAAAAAACTGCTGAAAAATTATAAGAAAATATTCATTGATGGGGTGTTTTTGTTTTAATATTGAGAAGATTTGTAGAACATAGATCACAATGAACGAAAAACAAGTGCTCGCTTGAAACCATTTTGCAGTAGGGTCTCTTTTTGGTTCATTCTAGTTAATGCATATTAGTTAATATAAAGAGATTTATAGAACAACAGGAGTTAATAATGCGGGGATCATAGTAAATGGCGCGGAATCGTTGGGAAACCTATTGTTCTAGGAAATTGTTCGACTTTATCCATTGTTATATGACGTTGACCGTGCACAGAGAAGGAAAAAAGGTTCTGCACTTTGTTTATACTATTAGGGAATATAGAATTTTTTCCCTAAAAAATCGTTTTTAAATAATAAGAAAATCAGTATTGTCAGTCAGTATTGTCAGTCCAAGCTAGTTCCAAAACTAGCCGTTATCTACGGTCAGTATCACATGATGGTGCGGTTTAACATCAAACGCAAAACAATGCCTTTATTCTATGGAGTTTCCAAGCCATTCCGCTCTACTAACTATGCGCGGATGTATGTGTAGTTCAACCTTCACCGTCCTTCCAAACAATTACAAACTTACAGTTGAGATCAGTACTCCTAAAGATAACCTTAAAAGCTTTATTCTTTTTACATTTTTACAGTTTGTACTTATATAAATTTCATATTATTTCTATATTTTCTGTATTGATATATTCATAATTATCTCTCCAGGAACCACTATGATGGTCACAGACCGGAAAGCACTCTTATTTTTAAACAATCTTTCCTATGAACTGAAACCAAGAGATTAACATAAGCTAGTATTCAGACAACATACATATACTAAAAGCGATTCGGAGTTTTTTCAATATTATTAAGAATTTCGCGCTTTGCTATATCTTGCATATATTTCTGTTATCCTAGCAACGCATTTTGCTCAAAAGCACGAAGTAAGCACGATCGACCTAGTGTGTCTAGACTAGGTAAAAAATAAATATTCATCAACCAAGATGGATGCCAAGAAAGCGCTCGAAGAAACCTCAAAGGAAGAAGAAGAAGAAGAACCTTTGAAGCAAGCGGAGAAGACTGATATCATTGGGTTTCTATGTATTGCAGTCCTCACGTACATTATTTACTCTTCAGTACTTATCTCAGCACAAGACATCCTCGCTTCGACTGGTATTCCATCAACCTCGATAATCCTGTGTTTTAACACTCCATATTTCATCATGACCCTACTTCTTCCTTATTACATCGATAAGCTGTCCCTGATGAACAAAGCTATAGCCTCTTCTGTTCTTTTTGGTGCCGGACTACTACTAATAACACTTATACCTAATCCTGGTCTACGACTTATAGGAGTCGTTGTGTCTTCTCTGGGAATGGGTACTGCTGAGATTGGTTTTCTATCTGCAACGTCCTTGCATCAAGAATTAACAGTACATTCTTTCACTTCTGGGACTGGTATTGGATCTGTCATTGGTACAAGTTATATCTCAGGTAATTATAGAATGATTTTGAATGATCTTTTCTCTGACTTTATTGAGCTTAGTAGGATATTATAATTAGTGGACTGGCAGTGTTTGGTATCCTTTTGGTGTGGATATATGATTAACATTGGCATACTAGCAGCAGCACATACTAATATGAAAAATCTATGGCATAATAAAGTGTATGAGTATCGCAGTGGTGTGTCGGCCAGAGATCCCCGCAGCGTGCTGGGAGAGGGGGGAATCTCTCTCGCTTGATCACCCAGGAAAAAAGTCTTACTTGCTTTGGGTTTTATGGTACAGAATCATGTATTGTCATAAGGATGTTATCTCGTTATGGAACTGAACAATCTTTAATTTTTCTCTCTCATTCTCGATTTTTTTTGTATCTAACAATAAATAAAATTGGACCATAAGTTTTAAGGGGGTTAGTTTATCACCAATCGCGGCCACTGCACGTGGAAATGACGTAAAGTTTACGCGTATTGGCGAAGAGACGCAAGATCAAGATATGCATATTCATCTGACCTGGAAAGAAAAGTTTCTAGCAGCCAAAAATAACCTGTTCTTGGCTGTACCTCTATTTATTGGACTGTTTTCCGACTACCTCATAATGCAAGGTGTCGTCACTACCATTGCATTTGAAAATTCACCATTCGATCCCCGCAATCATTTCCAGTATTACACACTGTCGTTTTGGCTAGGGGAAATTATTGGCCGCTCATATGGACTCGTTATACTGTCTTTCAAGCCATCCTGCACTGTTGTAACAGAGAAGACCTGGATTCTAACAACGATCATTGCTTGCAACCTGATATTATTAATCTTCGAAAGCTGGTATCCCAGCAAAAACAAAGGCATTTTATAGCTGGTATACCACAGGTATCCCAGCAAACAAAAAACAAAAAAACAAAGGCATTTTATAGCTGGTATACCACAGGTATCCCAGCAATTAGCATCTTCCTTGCTGTTAATCAATGTCAATATTGCGAAGTGATTAGGAGGGGGCGGAGCTAGATTATCACGTGACACAATTAAAGTCTACGCATGCTCTATTTTGCTGACTGCTGTTATTCAAGACTGAGTCGGATTAGAAATTCTAATTTCTTTGTAAAAAAGAAAAGGTGACAAGGATTTCCAAGAAATATTAATATAATAGTCCGTAGCTTATTTTTACGAACTATACATGCTTTGGTTCAACTACTGAAAGCAGTATTCTCTGTTACCGAAGATCAGTGCTAAGGAAGGAAAACAGCGCTTCAAAAACAAGCCAAGGATAAAGAATTATGCCTTCTTGATCTAAACAAACCGATATAACTAGCTAAAAACTAGTGTAAACAAACCGAGCGTATTTCATTCGACTTTCGTACTATTTTTGCAGATTCCTCAAGCTGATTGTCAAGTTACATGAAATGTTTTGGCTCCAAAGACTACTACGAATAAACTTAAAGTACAGAGAAGTTTATTCGGCCTTTTAATATTTTGTTTTTAAATATGAAGTAATAAGAATAATTTAAATAAACGAATATATTTCGCCATCTTCTTGACCTTAAGTCATTCAACTTCTAGTTCGTTAAACTTTAAGAATATGTCCATTCGGATTTAGAAATATCTGTGAACATAAAAAACTTTAAAATTAAAGCAACTGTGAGGAAAATCTTTGATTTTACCGTCTTAAGTAAAGAATTTCGATTCACAAATAACGAGTTCGAAAATTCCCGTGTGAGACACTCTTTGCAAAGCGCGTGACCACAGGCACGACTTAATTACGTATGCTAAAAATAGGAATGGAATGGACATGACGGAACTGGAATTTGGACTGATTTTTATCCATACCTTTAATTCTTGGCATACACTTTTTATCCAAAATGATTTTCACTACTTTGAGCTCTTTGAAGCTTTAATAAAAAAATATTTTCACCTTATTATTGTTCGGATCCATGTCAAAACAATAGCCGATTTCTGCACAGACCCATATTTCATCTAGAAGTAATACCTAGCTTCCTGTGAATAAATTTTTTGTTCTAGTGATCCTATGGTTTAAAACAAACAGTCTACACACACTCTACCTCTGGCAAAAAATGCCAGGTTAAGACCCCATCATCCCTCCACTCCCCATGACCCCGCACCCGTCCTAGCGTCTTTTTTACTGGGATAACTGGGGTTTACCAGTAAGTTGCAAAACACGTCTGTTTTTAACTCGTGGATACGCGAAGCGTAGAAACGAGTTATTGTGAGGGGTCTGAATATGCAAATGTGTCACTCGCTCACTCACACACTCACTAAGATGTTAGCAGATCGATAATTAAACGTTTGTCGATCGTCTTACGTCATCCGATTACGAATGTTACACGACACTAACAAGCACAAAGCTCTTATACCATATAGATTACTTTGATATTTATATGAGAAAAACGAAATGCTCATGTTCCATGTGGGATACATTTCTATCACTTGTAGACGCCGTGGGGACCCACTGTGCATGCGCACACTCGCACATAGTTTTATCTTCGAATTATTCATATTAAAAGAATCAAGGAAAGATGCAAGTTGAAGTAAAATTATACAATTAACGCCTGAAATAAAATTTCAATGAGTTAGACCTTTTTTTTTGATGTATTTTAAAAAAGTAAACAAAAACGCCTATTAGGTACAACGTCAACATTTCGATTTCAGACTGAGACTCGTAGATCGAGCCGGTTATCGAAAAAATTAATTAGAACTCAAGAAGAGAGTCTGATTTCAAGCTCTGGAGGACTTTATTCTCCATAGGGACAGCTCAAAGTCACGGCGGTATTCAGCAATAAAATCTCATAAACTCGATCGAGAGAAGTCTTATTATTACTGATCAACAGTTGTATTTACTAAAGTAAACTTCTTAAGAAAATAATCAATGTAGATGTATACGTAGATCGTAGAAAAAATAACAAAAGACGAAAAAAAGACCAATTCCAATGGAGTTTTGAAGGAAGTTCGGCCAGTTTTGTCATTTAAATAAGCCGTTCTGAATAAAAAGCAGATTGATCGCCACGCATTACAAGATTAAAAACAGCCGAAGCAATGCTCAGATTGTATGTTGAAATGTGCGAAGGTCTAACGAGAATTCGCTCCAATAAATAATCATTAATTTACCGACTTGGATGAAGGCAAAATAAATAGCATTCATAAACGTATTTCTATAAAATATTTGCTTAAATAAATAGTTTCATCCGAAACAAATGTAGGAGCCGTGACCATTGAAGGTCAAGATAAGTAGTAATGTAAATCAACACGCATAACGCAATGCTTTATGTTTATCGTCCCGATCGGCCGATTATCTTGTATATTCAGTTTTTGAGCTCGTAGGTCGAATGTTTGCTGGAATAAAACACACAGCCCGCCTTGGAAATTAATAACAGAGAAAGCGTTTTCAAATAAATCTTCTTCCAATTATACTCTATACTTGACTCAGTTGATTCTATCGAAGTCGTAGTCGAAGTCGTCTTTCGTATTAATTGAAGTTCAGACAATTAATTCATCACAGAAATCGCTTTCAAACTCAACAAAATAGCGAAGAACTAGGTGTTAAAAGGAAAATAAAAAGGACGATTACTCATCTTACTAGATAAATTGAGTATTCAAAATATTAAATCGAGCGAAGTATTTGGAATCCTTTGAGAATGTCAACAAGCATGAGGGCACAGGAAGACCAATCTAAATATTCGAAAAGTGCAACAAGTATCCACGAGTTCGCCTAAGGGCCTTTGATTTCTGATTCCTGCTGGTTCCCGTCCGACAAAATGAACAAGTTGCGCAATAATTAATTACGTCAACATTGCGCCTGTCGCGGCCAAAACCGCCAGAGAGGGACTAGGGCGGAGATCCACACACGCGTCCTATAGTTTTATGTCACAGAGCCGTGTAGCTTTAGGAGAAGAACAAAATTGTAAGTTTTTTGCATTTCATTTCTTCATATCACGGAATATCGCCAATTAATATGTTTCTTTTCTATTTCTAGTTGTGAACCGTCGCTTATCATCTCATTTTACGGTTTATTCATGCTAGAACTGCTAAAGAATAATTTCAATCGCTGCGTTAAGATCGGAGAGTTCAATCAGTTAAACGAAGTGTAATCAACGTGTATTTTGGGAAATAAAGGCGAGTGTCACAAGTTTCTGCAGCTACAGCGCCCTCGACACCATGACAAGCAACTGTCCAATCAGGGCAAAGGTGCTGTTCACGTGTTATCTTGTTTTGGAAGCTCAGGCAACTAAGTACTCCATGCATGTTGAAACCAGGTCCTCCAGGTCCTCCAGGTCCTCCAGGTCCTCCAGATATCCCAGCTTACCCTGGAACCAGGGTCTAGTTTACAGTAAAATCTTGAAACAGGCATTGGTAATAGCTACTCAGAATAGCTAGACTAATCGAGCTGAGGAGCTGAATCGAGCTGAGTAGCTGCGTAAATGCGGATTTGGATATTATCTTTCTTCGAAATTATGGTGAGTGTATTTTTTAACGGCCTAAGATACAAAAATATTTAACTTATAATTTCGAAAAAAGACTACATCCAAATCCGCATTTTGGTTATTTTTTGAATTTAGCGTTATTTAGCGTTTTTCGAATGGGGGGGGAGGGGGGGTCTTAAAACGGGCTAAATTCAAAAAGTAACCACACAGAGCGAAGGAAGTGCTATTTCTCAATGATCGGGTAAGATTTCGAGGCTTTATTTCACGTTTCAATGATTTTATTGAAATTTTTGATGAATTCCCATACTGATTTCCTTATTAACAGGACACCACAGAAACCAAGCTTGGGCTACCTGTGGATGCACGACGGAATTGGCCGACACAGGGAACCCGTTCCCACACATAATTTTGACACAGGAACCCCATTACAAATACTGTCCTTAGTGCAATTTACATTTTTCTTTTTTTGTATCATTTACTATAACTACCAGAGTCCCTTGCACACTTTCTTTAGTTCGGTCAATTAGCACCAATTATCTTTTTATTATTATAATTTGCTGGTAGCTGGAACAATAGGCGAAACACAAAGACTTTAAATTATTTGAAATCGTAACCCCGCCACTCTATGCAAAGTCATTGGATATTAATATTCTACCGCAATTATAATCACTCACAGCATTCCAAAGTACTCTCCGGTCTCTGGGGAATTGGAAGGGGTTGCCCATTGGTTAGGTGTAGTGATATTTAAGTAAGGACGCGTATTTTGGCGAGGTTGAACAAGATAGCTGAACTAAGTGTGGCACCCACCCACCCACCCTGTTTAAGCCGGGTTGACGTCGACCCTGGCACATCCTTAGCAATTCGTGCTGGATTCGTTTCCAGTCGGAGTGCGCATCCATATCTCATTAATGACAATGAATAAGGCAGAATAATATACTATGCTTTATATATTCTGTGTGTTTGCCCCCTCGACATACCATAATTCAAGATGGCCGCTGACGACCTTCCTTTTGGATTTTTTTCTGACTGAATTTCGAAAGCTTTTTCCTTTGTCCTTGTCTTTGAGAGCTAAAAATATCTTAATATAGCAAACTATAATTATTAAGGGAGGAAGAAAGAAAAGCAATGATTGAGTAGCCATTTTTCTTACTAGTCATGTCTTTGCCGATACAACAAGTACTGGTCAATTCAAAATTAGTCTCGTTCAAGTTTGAAGAATTAAGTTATCTTCTCCGTTCCTAAGGTAACATAAAATGGCGTCAAAAATGAAGTGCAGATAGCGTAAGTCCATACCATAAATGTGGCTTTAATTTTCTTTTTTTGAAGAGTCAGTCCTTTGAGAGGATAAACAATGTTTACGAAGTCGTCCAACGCAATACCCGCTAATAAACTGAACACTGCACCACCACATAATATTGCGATCGTTCCATTCACGATGCAAAAAACCAGCAAAAGTCCTTCCCTAAAGCCGTCAAAAATCCATCGCATCGTAGCTGTAAGGATATGAATCCTCAAAAGTACATCCGCTACACTCAGTTGTAGAACTAAGCAGTTAGACAAGTTTGTGAGCATTTTCCTCGAACGTACCATGACGACACAAACCGTACAATTTGAAAGAACTCCAACAATCATTGTTACGACATTTAAAGCAATATATCCAGAGTTCAAAAAAACTATAAAACATCCCAGTTGATAAGCTTGGTTTCAAGAATACAATGACAAAAATTACAATGAAAATATTCTGAATAAAGCTTAATTGCATATGAAATTAAATAAAGTAGCCGTGATTGGGTGTGAAACAAATGCTGATTATGTTGTACGGGATTATTACACCCATGCTGTTAAATTGTTTTTTCTCAACAAAATGATTCACCTTCGAATTACGGTTTCTCGTGGTCGTTTCTTTTATGAGTCACATGGTATTATAAATCCAAGTAGTGTCGACTGGGCCGGTAGCTGATATTTGTTGATGAATAGTAATGGCCGGTTAAATGACATTCCGTTCCGTGTACGTGCTGTCAGTACCATATTGTTTCCCACGACCCATACAACAAACATTCCTATATTTATTCAATGTCGAGTCTATAGAGGAATCAAACCTCAAACATGTTACGTCATAGCGGCCATGTTGGTTGACTAGACACTAGAGAAAAACGTTTGCGCATGAGTGCACTTCAGAACGTTTTCTACGAATTTTGAAGAATTTGAGTGAGAAAATAAATGTTTGTTCGAGAGTATACTTTTGTCAGACCAAGATACTGTATTAACAAACACAATTTGAAAGAATTAGCCTTAAGTTTCAAGCATGGACACTAAGTTTTGGCATTTTGTGAAGTCCAATTTATCAGCATGTTTGAAAGTCAAATTTACTTATGTTTTGACTAATTTGCATACGGATTCAGAGCATGCGCAGACGTTTTTCACTCGTGTCGGTTGACTATACAAAGCATTCCTCATTATCTTCTCTTGCTAGATCAACCAAGATGGCGGCTGTTTCATTGTTATTTATATCTCAAGGGGTTTTTCGGTCACGTGGTTGCAGCCCAAGAATATGATAGGACAGTGCATTACCACTTCCTAATAGCTTGTCCCGCCATTTCTTATCCCTGCAATCTTGTAGGAATGCTCTTTCAACACGAATGAAAATATAATAGTTGGTAGTGCAAGAGAACGCAGAACAAATTTCACAAGAAGACATGATTTTATTGGAATTCATTTGAGACAGACCAATCAAAACTATGAAAAATTTCATGGTTAAATCTTATTGTGACTTGCATAAGGGGCTTGCACAGCTAGCTAGAATGCAAACTAAATATCCGTGAAATGCTACTAGCTATTTAGTACTACCCTCGGCCCTTTGGCTATGTCTTGGTGGCATTAAACACTAGCTACTTGAAAACATAGTATCACGTCCTGCAAGCATCCTAAAGCTGCACAATGCACGGCTTTGACTAGTGTCGGATATGAAATGTTTCCCATGATCCTTAGCGATCTGATATTTCTACGTTTTTGCCGGTAACTATTAAACGAGTATTCGCCTCAGGCTGAGTGAATATCGGGGAATATTTACCGAGAAGCGAGTCTTCGAGCGGCGAGGTAAATATTCCCCAATAAGCACTGAGCCTGAGACAAATAATTGTTTTAGTATAAATACACAAGTGATTCTTTCAAAAAAAAAAAAAAAAAAAAAAAAAGAAGATAAAAGGCATTTTTTTCCGGTAACAGCAACAAAGCGGCTGGCCGCCATTTTGGATTTTCGCTCGAGGTGATTATCATGTGATAGTGTGAGTTTCTTGACCAATCAGCGCGCGAGATGTTCCATAATCACCTGCGTAGTTTTACTAAAACAGCATAAGACGTAAATTGTGACCAATGAGCGCGCCGGATTTATCATATTCACTTGTATAAAAATACTAAATTTAATTTTTTCATTGTTTATTTATAACTTGTTTGTGAAAAAATGTAAACATATAAATTAAAATCAAAAGTTGAACTGACGAATTTAATTAGAGAGGGTGGCACGTGACAGTTGTAACTGATAAACTTGTGGCCCTGTATGTTTAACGTCTCTAAGTGCGACGGGACCGCCATTTTACGTGGTCATCCTATCCACGGCAAAGGTCTAATCATTTGCAGATAATTTTAGTGCTAAAGGGCAGCAACTTATTGAGCTTCTACTCAAATATTTTAAGACCCTGAGCGTTGGTCTCGTATAGTACGTACAAAAAACTAACTGAGCTAACTCAGTCATAATTATTACTCGCTAGTAAAAACGAAAGCTGCAATGTCTTAATATCCTCTCGGACTATTTTAGTGCTGCCTTCCTGTGTATATAAAATCTAAAAATTAATCCCTATTTAAAAATTATCATGCTTTACAAAGCTTTTAAATGACGATCAATCGCGTATGAAAAAAGACTTCCGGGTCCAAATAGAAGGAGAAAGATTTTAACGAAAGATAAACATTACCAAGAGAAATGAACTAAGAGAAGAAATCTCCGTTATTCATGATATATTGTCATCAACGTAGGCACCGTTTGATGCTATCTTTTTTTTCTGCACGCGCATACTGAGCGCGCTCTATTCTGTTTGCTCGCGCTTTTTTTGAAAAACACAAGAACACATGAGAAAACACCATAGAGCGCGAGCAGTACGGGCGCGAACTGAGAAAAACAAACGATCAAATGTATGTGAAAGATTCTAAAAATAGCAGGAAAAATCCTAAAAATAGCATCCATCAAAGAGTGCTGATGATGGGGAGCTGGGATTCCTTCTTTTAGTTCATTTTCTTTTCACGTTACTCAGAAGAGGATCCAGGGTTATCCCATCATGCATTGCGAGTGAGATATTACTTTTTTATATTTTCGAAATTTTAAATAGAGTGTATTTCATACCTTTTACCGTTATCTTTTTTTAAAATACTGGAGTACTCATTTTAGAGTATTTCAGGTTCAGCACAGATCCTACAACTGACTATACTCGTCAGATTTTCCAAATTAGTCTAACATTTGCAGAAGTATCATTAGAAAAAGATGCACATAAACCGGTTGAAACCATAGACAACAATAATAAGCACTTAAAGGCACTTGGGATAGCCCTGGATCCTCCTATTAATAGTTACACGAGGAGGCACCGTCCGCGGTACTATTGGCAAGCGCACAGCTTTTATAAATGTTTGCGCAAGGTCTAATGGCAAACAAAAATGACAAAAGTTGTATCTATAGATTATTTTAAAGTGCATGATTCAGCAATTGTAATGATTGAATTTAGAATTAAGAATTCAAAGACGTGGTTGTTGAGTTTTGTGGCAGCGCATTTTTGCATTGTGTGTTATCGGTTGAATGCTTAATAATCACCGAAGTAAAATTGAAATGAGAAAAATTGATAAATGATAGAAATATTGATAAAAACGTATATATGCAAACATTAAAATAAGTCAGTTAAACAAGTATAAAATTCATATACATGACTCCTGATTGCAGTATCAAGATAAGAGCTGAAAGTTTGTTTCTCAAAGCTTTCTCTAAATGCCATGGCAACAACAAAGTGTGTGAAAATGTAATTGGATCACCTTTCTTAAAAGATTCTGCTCCTGACCTGGTAGCTTAGTTGCAATTTTCTGTGATTCTTCTTCGTTCAATGGACAAGGATGGGCCTCTATGTTCCTCTCTTTCAACTTGTCTTCCATGAAGTCAACTAACTTCTTAACCTTTTCTTCATCTGGATCAATCTTGTCAGCTTGCAATTTCGTCCACCTTCCTTGAGCATCTTTTTTATCGTCTCTAGTTTCATACAGCTGTTCAATTTTTGCATCAATATCTCTGAGATGTGGCTGCTTGTAATCTTTTCCTTTCTCAAAGTAAACTGGCAAGACTTCCCAATATATTGCTTCCATCACATTCGCACACAACTGACCAATGTACAGCTTATTTCGAGATTTTTCGAGCTCATCAGTTTTAGCCATGTATCTGTTCAAGTCGTTTTCCTGTTTTAGAGATTTTTCATTAAAATATCTTACCTCGCTTTTCAACTTTTCGGTTTCAGCCATATATTTTTTAAAATCCTTTTTGATTTCCCTTAATTCATTTTTAAATTCTTCACTGTCGTCATTCGGGTTTCGGTCACTCATCTTCACCTCTTGCTTTGGCTTCCCTTTTACTTATTTCTGCAATGAATAAAAAAATAAAATTAAAACTCTTAGCTTTAAAGAACATGTTTAATTTTAGATTTAAATAATGCTGTGCCTCTTAGTACGCCAATCCGAAACACTCGCGCCTTTTCTATTCCTTGTGATTTCTGTAAAATTGATGTTTAAAATACAAGTATGTAATGTGCATGATAGACACTGTAGATTATTGCAACAAATTAGCTATAGGACTGCGCGTTAAAGCTTACCAGAACGAGAGAAATTGCAGGCGTATTTCAGCAGCTTCATGCATATGTATCAAATCCCCCTTAGGCCTTACATGGCGTTTGTTGAGTATTAAACTTTATCAGTGGCGGATCCAGGATTTTTCAAAGGGGGGTTCCGTTTCTTAAACTGTGTATAATTCTCTTTTGTTTAGTCGATGTTTGACAAAAAAATTGGCTCTAATCACCTAATTTACTATTAGTAACGGACCAAGCTATGATAACACGACCCAACGCAAAACTATTAATATTTTTTTATTAAAATTTATATAAGACATATTTCTATCACCTAAAAGATCAAACCTTCAAGGGGGGCTCCGTGGACCCCTTCGACCCCCCTGGATCCGCCACTGTTTATAACACATACATAAAGACAAGGAACTATTTTTTTGACACTTGTTCAGCAGGCTATGTCATTTGTCTAAATCAGTGCAAGCTGAAAGCTGAAACTGTGATTAGCATCTCGGAAAAAAGGGAACGCCATTTGTCCTTTTGTTTTTTTTGGCAATGATTACATCCATTACGTCAATTTGAATAATATACGCTCACAACTCTTTTCGCTCACGGCTGCTTTTCAAGCTTGACTTCCGTGTTCTTCCTTGTCGTGTGCTGTTAGTTGTGAGCGTACGTATTTTTATTTGACTGCCTTAAAACCCTTCAATGCATATGAAATTAAAGGAAAATATTTGTTAAAGATACATCTTTTAGTGACTACATTTAGAAACAAATCGTTCGACAAATTTTTGAATGCCGCTAGCTTTCATCGATATTTTCTATCGCTTTTGACAACAAATGGGGTCACTTAGCTTCATATCAAAAAATCCATAACGCTAGAAAGAAAGTCACAATTTGATTCATACTCAATAAGGACAGTTTTTATATCCGTACCTATATTCTAGATACTAAAAATATTGAACCCACTAAATTAAGGTGGCTGGACCCCCTCACCCTTGACCGCTACCTTCCACGTTTGGAACGCTGGTGCATAAACGTGTTTTATCCGATTGCAAATCTTTTTTGCACATAAGTCACATAAAGATCGAATTAATGTTTGATGCAGTTTTTAATGAGATCGAACGTCATAACACGTGATTATGATGAAATACTTGTTTTCGTTTAGAGAACAATTTTAGCCTTGCAGAGCGTTCAACACTAAAATGCTTCTTACCACATAATTATATACTAGATGCCTCCATTTGTAGGGATTTTTGAAAAAATCTATCTAGCTAGTTATGAGATATTTGAGATTCTTTAAATATAGTGCATAATATACTTCAAAACCAAACAACGGATTTGATACGGCCGAGATTAATATTTCAGAGCTATATATTCACAAAAGTCATTGCTCATTTAGTTTTACTCTGTATCTAGTCTTAAAAGGAACATTTTGAAGGTAATCGACTTATGCGATTTTGTGAAAAGGTATAAAGCATAAGTCGGGGTAAACATTTCATGCGCACTTTTCATGCATGGCATGGCAATCTTATAAGATCTTCCATCATTCTAAAATTCATTGATAATTTGTCTCAAAACTAGGCCAGGATACAAATTAGAACTTAAACTAATATTACACAAAATTGCAAAGACTATTGAAATCATTTAAAGCGGTCTAAAGCGAACGAGAAATACAGAAAACATTGATCGTGTCCCAACGATTTGATGCTCTGGGAATTCCATTGTTTGCTAATGATCACAACAAATTCTTTCGCAACATGCACGGTCTCATCCGGCGCTTGGCTGGCGTTTTTGTTACCCATAATAGGTAATGTTTATTTTTCGTCCATGTCAGTGAGCACTCGTGTGGGCTGTCTTTAAAACGGGGAACGGGGAACGGGGAACGGGGAACGGGGAACGGGGAAAGGGGAACGGAAAATTGGTAAAATCTCTACGCAGTAAAATATATTTCTCGTTACAATATTATAAAAAAATCTTTTTATTTTTGTTTATTTTTATATTACAGTCCGGCAAACGTACTTATTTCAGCCCAGCATATCTATGGAGTCGCTGAACGTAACAAAAACAAAAACAAAACAAAAAAAAAAAAAAAAAAAAAAAGAAAAAGAAAAAGACGAAACGGTTTGAGTATCATTTCGGTATTTTAAATAACAAATAACAGAGATACCAAACATAGGGTCTTTGCGTAAAACAATATCTCAAAGAACAACCCTCGAGACTCTCTCTCTCCCTCGGCGGGGCTAGTTGAGATTTACAAATGTGATTAGTTATTTTCTTGACCAAAATGTGGCCTCAACTCTGGATTCATGTTGACGCCGTAACAACTAATGACCTGAATTTATTCCGTGCCAAATGCATATGATTCTGTTAAGAATCAAGAAAGTTTTGACGTTTGACAAAATTTTGTCCTGCTTCGAAGCAGGCCGACGGTGTCTTTGAAGTTTGGTAAAACCTTTTGGTAAGATAAAAAAAATTGCGTTCGCACCAGGAAACGTATGGCTGCCTGTTTGTAGCAATATTTAATCCTCTTGATGTGCCTTTGATTTAAACTTTATATCTGTGAATTTGAACATTATTTTCTGTGAATTTAAACTTGTTGATTTGAATCCAAACCGATTTTATTTGTGAATTTAAACTTTTGGATTTGAATTTAAACTTTTGGATTTGAATTTAAACTTTTGGATTTGAATTTAAACTTTTGGATTTGAATTTAAACTCTTGTATATTTAATCTTACTGGGGCGAGCTGCTCGGCCAGAGCACTGCCTCGTTGTCAAGTAGAGTTCCCGCCATCTTGGATTTTTATACCACTTTCATTATGGCTCATGATGTTGAGCACTTTTTGAGGTCTATATTAGACCGATCTGAGGCATTGATCAATCAAAGTGGAAGTAAAAATGATTCCTTTCTGAGTGACTTGTTGGCTCATGTGGAATTAGTCGGAAAGGCAGTGGAATTTCTGCATGAAATACGTCATGTGTCGCATATAGATTCTGAAGATTTGGAGAGATGGAGAGAGTTGGAGCAAGTTTATTCTGACATTGAAAAGGAATTTATGAATATGTACAATAAGTGGTATGAAGAATCTACGAAGAGTACTTTAAGTAAGCTAGACGTGTCTATTGTATCAAGTGGAAGACCAGGGAGGCCTGGTTATCATATCCCCAAAGAAGTCTTAGAAGAACTACGTGGGCTTAATTTCTCATGGATTAAGATATCGAGAATGTTTGGAGTGTCACGATGGACTATCATGCGCAGGGTGGAGGAGTACAACTTGACTACTCTACAGAAATTTACCAATATCTCTGATAATGACATTGATGGTATTATAAAAGAATACATTTCACGCCATGGTTCCACCACAGGTGAACCATTTATGTCTGGATATTTTCAATCGCTTGGTTTACATGTTCAGAGAAGCAGAATAAGAGCTGCCTTAAATAGGGTGGATCCACATAATACACTGTTAAGGTGGGGTACTGTTGTTTCAAGGAGGAAGTACTTTGTACCATGGCCAAACTCATTATGGCATATAGATGGTCATCACTCCCTCATCAGATGGAAATTTGTAATCCATGGTTGTTGTGATGGCAAGTCAAGGAAGGTGATGTTTTTGAGGTGCAGCACAAATAACTTAGCTGAGACAGTGCTAAAAAATTTCAAAGAAGGCATTGCAAACAACAGCGGCATATGGCCTTCACGCATCAGAGTAGATTATGGTGTTGAAAATGTTTCAGTGTGTGATGAAATGGTTTCCCACTGGGGTGAAGGTCGGCATAGTTTTATTGCTGGGTCCTCTACAAGCAATCAACGCATAGAGAGACTATGGCGAGATGTATTTAGATGCGTCTGTCACTTCTTTTACTACACCTTTTATGCAATGGAAATGAGTGGAATTTTAAACATTGAAAACCCCATTCATGTGTTTGCTTTACACTTGGTTTTTACCAGCAGAATCAACCAAGCCCTCGATGATTTCGTTACTATGTTCAACAATCATAGATTATCATCAGAACATAATTGGACTCCAAATCAAATATGGGTTAATGGAATCCAAGATGATAGCCATCCATTAAATTTAAATAATGGTTGGGATGATTCAGTTGTTGACCAATTTTATGGTGAAGACCCAGGTGGTCCACGTCCACAGTCAGGTGATGACGATGGTGTTGTCGTGGAACCTGTTGAAATACCCAACAGACATGAAATAACAAACTATGTCCTGAGTCAAGTAACAGTGGATAATCCATCAAGCCATGCTGGGATTGATATTTACTGTCAAGTTCTACAGCTTATAGTCCACAAACTTGAAGATTATGGGAATATTTGATTTCTCAGACATGTGTAAATACAGACATAGCAAACAAATATGTTTAAACTGAACAAGATGCAAACTATGTGGTGGGTAAACTTAGAATTTACCAAAAGTACATAAATTGCTTGTAAAAACAACTAGATAACCTATAATATCAAATTGAGAATATAATTTAAATTTTTACAAAATGATAGAGAAAATTGATTCAAAATATTATTTATAGATCAAACAATGAGTGTTTTTTGCACTTGTAATAACATGAGATAACAATCTAAACAATCTATGAACATGAACTCTTTGTTGAAGTCTTAAAGGGGCTTAAATGTTTGCCTAAAATTAAAAGACATTTGAAATTGAGCATATTTCTCATACAGTGCCAAAATGTGTATTGGCAAAGGCCATGTCATAAACTTCAAAGAGGCTTGTACTGCTTGGTAGCTTTGACTGCAATGACCCAATAGGCAACTGCAGAACATTTGTGCACGTTTGTGCTGTAGGTATGTATTGGTATGGTACTGATTCCAGTGCACCGTCATCCTGTAGATAAAACAAAAAAATGGAAAGGAACACATGTGAAAACTTGCATGTGACATGTGCTAAATTCTAACCCCCTTAACTTAGCTGTGAAATTTCAAAATGATACCCGCTATCTAAGTTTTGAAAAACAACCATAAAATAATATACATGTATATGTAATTATATGGAATAAATAAATGACCTTTTTACTTGTAAAAATTCAATGACTCCCTCCCTGATTCATACAGCTCCCCCTCCTAAAAATGAATGCTCTCTTACTGTGTTGAGTTTCAATATTCATTTGCACAGTTGAAGAGGACAGTGGTACAACTAAATTTAGTATGCTGTATGTATCTCTGAAGGATACTGTTTTCCTTACCTTTGCAAACCTTATACATGGGGAGATAACAAACCCAAGGACTGGTTCTTCTGAAGCCCCTGTGACAAATATTAGAATTGACTCCAGAGTAACTGGTGCTCTACGCCCGCTTCCAGTTTCTCGCACATACTTAACAAATAAGGTATACACTTCCTTTTCCCGTATAAGTGCTGTGGACCCTTCTTCAGAAAACTCTGGGGTTAGTAGATGAAGTAGGATCTTTGGTGTCAGCTGCTTCTTGCGTGGGCGTAGCAGCTGGAGAACAGTTGGGAAACACTGAAAAATGTGAGACAAACCACATGTGTTTAACCCCCGTTGGATATTGGCAATGCACTCATTACTTGATAGTGTTGCTAGTTGCTCAATGACATCTGATGGCATGTAAGTTGGTAGTTGACCATTTTGAAGTAGGGCAACTGCAATCATTATTCCCACAAAATAGTAGTCATCTGCCAAATGCACTCGAAGGCCACTGTCAAAATACTTCTCCTTTATGGCATTGTTTACTAAGCGTATCCATTCTTTCCTTGGACCTCCTAGATCTCTTGCTTTCTCACCCATAAAATCTACCTCAAACGTTAAGTTGAAACTTTCAACTGAGGACAACTCTGAAAAAGTAGTTTCTAAAATGTTGTGTCTGTCAACACAGATGGAATTTGTCACTCCATCATGTGAATCCGATTCGCTCACTGCATCAATTACTCTACCTTTTACCAGCTCCTTTTGCAGAAATCTGAGGATCTCTACAGGGTCAGCCAGTCCTTGTTCTATGATGACATTCACAAGGGGATCCAATGGTTTTGGCTCTTTCTCATGGATTTCAGATCCTAAGGCAGGTGCAATATCATAAGGAGGCTTCTGAGGAGCAGGAATTTCTTGAACCTCTTCATCTTTCTCATTCTCTGCAGTTTTCGTGTTATCTTCTTTTGAAATCTTTGGTTTCTTATCCAAGCACGTCTCCGACTCAAATACAGATTTTGCGAAAACTTCGTCATTTTCTGAATCAGAGTCATAAACGAATCGGTAGGCATCTTTGACTTTCAAATACAATAATCCTTGACCAGCCATTTTCTTAACAACGGGGTAATTGTATTCCGTTCCACGCCCCATCTGAAGGGTTGATATCGCCTTGTGCCGTACCTTTACAAAATCGAAATTATTTTCCCCAAGTAGAGGATATTTTTCTTTTAAAGACTCCGCGATCTTTCTTCTAATTTCTCTTTCATCATCATCCTCCACCAGCATCAACATACCCGAAGCTATAATGGAGTCCCATTTCAAATGTTGAGACTCGTCATCTTCATCATCAAAACATCGTAATAAAGCGAACTCTAGCGCCTTTTTCTCTTTCTTAGGCTTTTCTCTAGCTTGCTTAGTACGATCATAGTTGCCTCCAGAGGCTGCTCGCAATCTTTCTGGACGATTTAATCTCCTGCACAAACCAGAAGAAGAACTTTCACGAAGCATGCTACTAGCTCGTCTCAAAGTTTCTTGAATTGTTGACGAAGTGGGTCTAGGAGTAGATGGGTCGGTAAGTTGCGTGGACGTTTCAGAGTTATTTGAAAGTAGGGCTGAAGCTTCGTTCAGTAGCTTGGAAACTTTCTTCTTTACTTCATCCTCCATATTCCTTTTTAATCATGAAAAGCAGCCGTATTATAAAAGCAAAGCAATACGAAATGAACGTGGTATAAAAATCCAAGATGGCGGGAACTCTACTTGACAGCGAGGCAGTGCTCTGGCCGAGCAGCTCGCCCCAGTAAGATTAAATATACAAGAGTTTAAATTCAAATCCAAAAGTTTAAATTCAAATCCAAAAGTTTAAATTCAAATCCAAAAGTTTAAATTCAAATCCAAAAGTTTAAATTCAAATCCAAAAGTTTAAATTCACAAATAAAATCGGTTTGGATTCAAATCAACAAGTTTAAATTCACAGAAAATAATGTTCAAATTCACAGATATAAAGTTTAAATCAAAGGCACATCAAGAGGATTAAATATTGCTACAAACAGGCAGCCATAGAAACGGCTGATGTTGACAGATATTTTTGCAAAGCAAACATAAATTTAGCCTAGTGCAAACGGGCCCTAAAACTCATAGAATACAATATTTCACTCGACGAAAAAATGGATTTGTCATGTAGGCAAACATATAGACAAATATATGGGCAAATATCATATTTGACTAATAGTAGACAATATTTGCCCAATGACTGTATATGATATGTACCTACACATTTATCCCATGGGCACAGATGGCAAAGTCCGTATGGCCCAGTAAAATCCCAAACGGCAAATATATAGCAGATATCATATCATCCATACATTTACCCGGTAGTAAATGTGAATTCTCATTTGATATGTGCACGTATTTGCCCAGCCCGTATATGTGTTTTATGCCTTACGTATACCCTGTGTTTCCCCAGGCCGTATATGTGATTCATGCCTTACATATACCCTGTATTTTCCCAGGCCGTATATGTGATTAATGCCTTACATATACCCTGTCTTTGCCCAGGCCGTATATGTGATTAATGTCTTACATATACCCTGTATTTTCGCAGGCCGTATATGTGCTTAATGCCTTACATATACCCTGTCTTTGCCCAGGCCGTATATGTGATTTATGTCTTACATATACCCTGTCTTTGCCCAGGCCGTATATGTGATTAATGCCTTACATATACCCTGTCTTTGCCCAGGCCGTATATGTGATTAATGCCTTACATATACCCTGTATTTTCGCAGGCCGTATATGTGATTCATGCCTTACATATACCCTGTGTTTGCCCAGGCCGTATATGTGATTTATGTCTTACATATACCCTGTCTTTGCCCAGGCCGCATATGTGATTTATGTCTTACATATATCCTGTGTTTGCCCAGGCCGTATATGTGCTTAATGCCTTACATATACCCTGTGTTTGCCCAGGCCGTATATGTGATTAATGCCTTACATATACCCTGTGTTTGCCCAGGCCGTATATGTGATTAATGCCTTACATATACCCTGTGTTTGCCCAGGCCGTATATGTGATTAATGCCTTACATATACCCTGTCTTTGCCCAGGCCGTATCTGTGATTAATGCCTTACATATACCCTGTATTTTCCAAGGTCGTATATGTGATTTATGCCTTACATATACCCTGTGTTTGCCCAGGCCGTATATGTGATTAATGCCTTACATATACCCTGTATTTTCCAAGGTCGTATATGTGATTTATGCCTTACATATAAACTGTATTTTTCCAGGCCGTATATGTGATTAATGCCTTACATATACCATGCGATATGCTCTGACCGTATATGTGATTAATGCCCCCTTAATGCCTTAGATGTACCAGCGCGTCTTAGCCATATTTGCTCAGTTGAATTATGCTCATCATATTTGCTAAATTTAACTATGTTATCAGTCTTCAGCTATTGTCACTTATGGCAGGCCAAAAAAAATAAAAACGATATATGTCGTGACAACCACCTCATACTTTAAACATAGCTAACCTACGCTAAGAAGCAGGAAAAAAGACATAAATCATACTGAAACATTTTTATTGTGAATTTCCTTTTCTTGACGACTGATTAACTATGAACAATTTGTTAACTACAACTAATTGAAAATGCTAGTTCTGTAAATTAATTATAGGTGTTTGATTCATCTTGTGACAGAATTTGTGAAAGAAGATCATAATATATTTAGTTGTCAATCGATCTGTGGCTTATGTACGATTCTTTTTAGATATTCTGTAGTAGTACACTTCATTTATAACTGCAAAAATTTAATTAAAGACACCGAACGTGGTTGGGTTTCTACGAGTTTTATGAATTAAATCTTGTGTCACTGTTCCTCCGTTCCTTTGGCCTGATTTCTAGGGTTTTCTTTCTTCTTTCGATTATTTGAACATTATACTTGTTTACTTGAAGAAATCCAAAGGTCAATAGGCTTAAATAGCCGCTGCTATACCGTTTGACCTTTGGATTTCTTCAAGTAAACGAGTATAACGTTCAAGTAATCGAAAGAAGAACGAAAACCCTAGAAATCAGGCCAAAGGAACGGAGGAACAGTGACACAAGATTTAATTCATAAAACTCGTAGAAACCCCAACCACGTTCGGTGTCCCAGTGCCCTTGATTTGATAAAAACCTTTAGGCTCTCAATGCCCATTCGGGACCTCCAGATGGCCTTGGGCGTCTTGACGGCTCCCCGATTTTCCGCTTCAAAAGCATGGTGAGACTGCGCTCTGACAGCCTCCTTTTTGCCTTTCGGTCCATGCTTTCCATGAACTGGTTAGCTAGGGGGCTTCTCCATGGCAGAGGGTGTTTTATTAAAACTTTACTGTGCTTAGTAGGGCCCCCTTCGTTATCAGAGCCACTGTCCGCTGTATCGTCATCAGCCTGGTCATCCGCCTCTGACATCGACTCCTCTGATGACATATACTCCAGTTTCATAATTGCCTTGACTTTCTCTTTGTCCCCTGGTGATAGCGAGGTTGACAAGTCCGCTGCCTTGGATCTGGATTTTAGGAGCTAAAAGAAAAAAGAAAAAAAAAACACCGTCAGTCAAAGTTTCTTATTAAACAAAGTCATAATCGTTGCAAATTCAGTTTACTCACATTTTGTTTTCTTTGTGTTTTCCGCTGCATCTTTTGATGCCTTCCAAGGGCCCCTGAACGCTCTCTTTTGTTTCTCTTTCTTCTCGTCAGAGAGTGGCTTTTAAGGGCAGCTGAAATTATATCAAGTACCCATATATTAAAACTTGAGACAAAATTTGTTAGAAATTTTGGCATTTGGCCGACAATTATTCCTTTAGCATCCATTTTTTTTTGTTTTTTTTTTTTTTGTTTCGTTTTTTTTTTTTTTTTTTTTTTTTTTTTTTCCCATGTTATTTTATTTCAAACTGCTTTCCCTCCCTTCGGCATTTGAATATTTCTAAAAGGATTTCGTTACCTCCTCCCCCCCCCCCCCCCCCCCCCGACCACCACCACCACCCTTTGTCCTCACCCCTCCCCCGGGTTAACTTTGATAGGTGCATAAGGCCTTTCGCACTTCGTAATATAAAATACATAAATACCTTCTAACTCGACGGCAGAGACATCCTTATGAACATTCAGAACTCTATCCCTTATTGCGTTATTAATCTGTTCGTTGACGTCATCTCTGAAACTAATTAGGAAATGCCATATTTGAGTGGTAAGTGGAGAAACTATGGATGATTCAGACAAGATCAGTTTTATTAAATTTTCATACTTACGCTTTAGTAAAATCCCATATAAGAGGGTTTTCTTCCCTGTCCCGTAATTTCTTTGCTACCAAGCGTACTTCAGACTGTAATAACATAATATAATTCATTAAAATCATAAGATGTACCTTAAGTTATTCTTAGACATAGTAATAATGTTTTCATTATTTTTATGGCTGTGATGTATAATATTGGGGAAAAAATCGAAATCAAATCAATTCCTTTACAAAAAAGGAAATTATCATTATCATTCAGTGTCTTGTTATTGGAAATCAATAGTAAAGTTTGGTAGCATTAACCACTGCCATGGCGGGTTTCCCGCCAATTTTAGCATTGCATAAATTATACCGCTGCATAATTATACCAACTACTCTTCTCGCCAAGAATTCCCAGTAAAATTATCAATAAAAATAGCTTGCTTTTTTAAATATTGCCACTTTACTTACTGCAACAGCCTTTGAGACAGTAATCTTGGTCTTGCTGTTGTCCTTGTTCTGCTGGCTTTCTTTTAAGGCCGCTAGTATTTGGCGGTTTTGTTCTTAAAGTTCTTTAAACTGTTTTACAATCGTTTCGAAATTTGAAGAAATTTCTTCTTTTTCGCTGTCGGGGTCAACGTTCTCATTCTCGCTTGTTGCTTGCAATAGGCGATTTCTGTGTTCTCTTAGCACATCCTCGTTACCACCAGGGACAGAGGGAATAAGTATATTAAGCCTTTGAGAATTGGCGCCATTTTCAGTATGTCTACTCGTACTGCTTGTACTGGTAGTTGCAGTAACAGAATGGATTGGCATTGGGCGTCCTGGTAAAGGTGTAGATGTTCTTCCCATTTTTTGATCGCGACGAATGAACGCAATTTATAAGCAAAGATATAGAATGTGCGGGAAACTAGATGGCCGACAGAGTTTGTTACCTGTTTGTGACCAAAAGGCGAATGAACGAATAAGTACATCCACTGAACAAATCTACCCCCTATCTATCACGGCGTATCACGTGACTTGTGATGACATATACGTTCATATAATGAAGTCTAATAATAAAAAAAGGAATAACTGTCTTATAAAAATGCTGAAGTTGTATCCAGGATTCATGTTAAGTAATATATCTATTATCTTAAAGCTATTTGCTCCATTTTATAAAGTTATGAAATTTTTTCTAAAGCCTAGATTCACGAAATATCATTGCAATAAACTTGATTAGCTTCTAGCTCTAAAACCATCGTACCATTATCTGCCGCCAACAGTGACAGCTCTAAGGAAAAGGGCGCGGTAATAAAGATCCGGCGTGCTTTTGTCCAATGGCATGTGGTTGATGGACGTGGAACTTTATTAGCTGGAATATGGCTGTTAGCCATTCAAAATGCTTGGATTTTGAGTAATTATCCCAATGATACACACCGTCTTTTTAATTATATAGTTCTGGAAAACAAAATGTCTTCTGCGATGTCAAAGCGTTATCATTGCTTTCATTGTAACGAAGATCTACATTACAGAGTATTTTGCCGTCACAAAGAAGAATTTTATGATCCTTTAACAAATCAATGGCAATTACAGCGGAATGACGACGAAGACTCAAATGATAGTATTTTCACTCACGAGATTGACGGCCAGAACGACACTTCTTCTAATGACTACAGCGAGATAAACGTTTTGGACCAAACTGATCAAGACTCCTCTGATGTGCCAAATACAAACCAACCATCAAGTGACGAATTCTTACCAGCTACTTCACAAAAAGGTATTGATGTTATACGTTTATTTGATGATTAGATTATATAATCTTTAAATGTTAAAGTCAAACTGCATAGATAAAAGACTGAATCTTTAACAAGCGGCTGATTTGCACATGATCTAGCTCCCCTATTGGATTTACTACCAAGCATTAGTGTTATTGAAGCGAGATTAAGTTAGAGGTACAAATGATTCTTTTCTATTTCTATCTTAGCCTCGTTTTCACCGTTACTTTTAAGAAGGGTGCATTATTAAGTAATCGGCTTATGGTTGCCATTAAAACCTCAGTGTTCATTCAGAAAGGTTCATTCAAAGAGTTTATAAAATCATAGCTAGAGATAACTCATTTAAAACGCCAAAAAGAATTTACTATGTTCAAATGGATATTGCTGTACATTTTCGTCTCCAAATTAATTCATGACTGTGGTCATCCTGAGATAGCATGGTATCCGGCAAAACATGTTTGTCAAGTTAGAGAAATACAATTATAAGTAATTTATTTAATATGTCTCTTGGGTTTTTTATTTTCGATTTATCATTTTTCTTTCACGAATTATAAATTGTTGTTTTGCTGACTTAGAAATTTATATTTTATTTTCAATGGAAATCATTTATTTTCAGAGCAAAATTTGGGTCAAAATTATACATTTAGGGACCGGTCATTATTTAAGTTGGAGGGCGGGGGGGGGGGGGGGTGGAGGAGAAATTGTCAGTGACGCAAAAACATTTCAAGGCCCCCCCTTTGAAGGCATCCAAGTTTATCGAAAACCCCCCATGGATTGTAGTAAAAAATTTAAAAATTTTCCCTAAAAGTCATTTTTAAATTTCAAGACCCCCCATTTTTCACTAGCAAAAATTTCAGGCCCCCCCCCCCCCCCCAACTTAAAAAATGACCGGTCCCTTAGCCCATGAGGTTTTTTTTACTGACATTTTTTTTTCTAGTATTATAATGGTTTCAGACTTTATCTTATACTATGTTGCAGTTATACAATGCCGAATGAATAAAATACATCGTATTTGCTTATGTTTAAAGGAGACGGAATAAATAACTTTGAGGAAGAAGATCAAGTGTTTTGGGATGACAAGTTGGACAGTGAATCTGACCATGAAGAGATAAGAGGAAATGAAAGGAGATTGGTTGAAACTTGGGATATTGATATCGAAGACGTAGAAAGAGATTTTGAACAATCTAGTGCAGAAATAAGCGTTGCCGTCGAAGCAAGTTCCCGAGTGACCCTTATTAACTGGATTGCCTTGTTTGTGTGCTTTTGGTCTGCATACTTTTCTGTACCAGACCGAGGCATTGATATTCTCCTCGCCTTTTTTAAAGCGATTTTTCAGGTTTTGTGTGAGCTTTCGCCAATCATTTTCCCAACCGCAGTATTGGTTTTCCCGAGCTCCTTCAAACTCTTGAAAAATTATCTTTCTTTTAAAGATAAGCATTCAAAGTATGTTGTTTGTCCGAAATGCTACACCCTATACCGTTTTCAAGACTGCATAACAACAAGATTCGGGCGTGTCATTGCTAAACCATGTTCTCACATTGCTTTTCCGAATCACCGTCAATTGTTTCGCCGCACACCTTGTGGAGCGGAATTGCTTAAGGAAATTCGTTTGAAAAATGGACAGACGAAATTGTACCCACATAAAGTTTATTGTTATAAAAGCATCAGAGACACTCTAACTCTCTTTATTAAGCGACCAGACTTTGTACAAAAATGTGAGATTTGGAGAAATCGGAATGTACCGGACGATATTTTAGTTGATATTTACGATGGCCAAGTGTGGAAAGATTGGCAATATTTTAACGGCACTCCTTTCCTTGCCCAGCCTAATAATTATGCTTTTATGCTGAATGTTGACTGGTTTCAGCCTTTTAAGCACAGTGTCTATAGCGTTGGAGTCATATATATGGTCCTCCTAAATCTTCCGAGAAAAGAAAGGTACAAAGAGGAAAACGTAATAATAGTTGGGGTAATACCTGGTCCACACGAGCCCAAATTGAATATCAATACGTACTTACAAGCACTTGTAGCCGAATTGAACTTATTGTGGCACGAAGGCATCCAAGTTCGGCCTCATGGGAGTAGAACAGCAAGATGCTTTCGAGCTGCCCTCCTTTGTATTGCTTGTGACATTCCTGCACTAAGAAAAGTTTGCGGTTTCTTAGGATGTACTGCTCACCGAGGGTGCTCAAAGTGCACAAAATTTTTTCCCGGAGATTTTAGTAGCATGAATTTTTCAGGTTTCGAAGATGACGATACACCAAGGACAAATGAAGAGCACCGAAGAGAGGCTCAGAAAATACTCAATGCAACAACCGCTGATGAACGAAACCAAATTGAAACTTCCACTGGAACAAGATATTCTGAACTCTTACAGTTGCCTTACTTCGATTGTACTCGTTACCATGTTGTTGATCCTATGCACAATTTGTTTTTAGGGACAGCAAAACATTTAATGAAAAATGTATGGCTAAATGCTGAAACGCCAATTATTTCTAAAGAAAATTTGAATAAAATCCAGGAAAAGGTAGATGACGTCAAAGCACCATCATTTATTGGGCGTCTCCCAAAAAAGATATCAACATCGTTTGGAGGATTTACTGCTGATCAGTGGAAAACATGGACTCTCTTGTATTCTGTATTCTGCATTTGGAGTATCGTTCCAACAGATGATTTGGAGCTGTGGAGGTTATTCGTATTGTCCTGCTTTCACCTTTGCTCTCCACTTATTACAACTGAAGAGCTACAAGAAGGACATGATTACCTAGTGGAATTTTGTAAATCGTTTGAAAAAAGATATGGAAAGGAACGTGTTACGCCAAACATGCATCTACACCTGCACCTCAAACAATGTATTTTAGATTACGGGCCTGTATATTCATTTTGGCTTTTCAGCTTCGAACGTTTCAATGGGATTTTAGGAGCGTTTCGAACTAACAATAGATCTGTTGAAATACAAATCATGAGAAAATTTCTCCAAAAGCATGAACTAAGAGATATCCCTTTACCAGAGAGATTTCGAGAAACTTTCCAACCAGTATTTCAACTTCTTCAGGAGGCACAACAAGTAGGAACACTTGGCGAAAGCATCCCATCAATACCATCAACACTTAATCTTTCAGTTGGTCAAGTACTACGTTGCTTAGAGTGGAGCAATATGAATGCATACTCATGTTTTTCACCTCGATCCATTGATGTTCTTGATGATGACTATACAGAATATCTCTTTAAAGCTTATGAAACAATTTTACCTCAACACTCGGTCATTGAATGTGTTACCGATACGTTTGAGAGAATTAGTACCATTGGATATTCGGGGACAAAGCTAGGGTCCTCTGACTCTAGACTGGAACGTTCTTCCTTCATTCTTGCAAGTTGGTGTGGCCAATATAGTGGCAGTATTGAGACCGATTCATTTGACTTGCGCCCCGGTGTTGTCGATTTCTTTCTTAAACAAACCATTATAATTGATGGCAAGCAGGAATCATTGTGTATGGCAAAGGTTCGATGGTATCAGCGACATCCAGAAAGACACAGGATTGGCAGACCACATGAAATTTGGTGCAGAAACTTGTTTGAAATGGAAGGGCCCTCTACATTCATTCCCATTAAAAGGATACATAGCCAGTTTGTTGCTGCTTACGATGTTATTGACAAAGAAAGAGTATTAATTGTTTGTCCTTTACAACGTAAATTGTACGGATGATGGAGATGACAGTAAAGTATCATCCATGAAAAATATTCAAAGCTATCAAAAATAAACTGTTTGAACTGTGCATCAGTAACTAGATAGTCAAAATGAAAATTGAATGAATTGTTTGATGAGTTTAAAATTAGATGAATTAAAATAATAATGAATGAAACTGCATATATTGGGAATAAAAAAGATGAATTCATATGTTTAGACTAAACAAAATTGATGCTTCAAATAATATTACAGATGTTAGCGGTTTGAAATGCAGCTGAGGTTAATGGGTTAATGAGTTTTCTTATTGTCACTGGAAAAAACGCATGTACGACTTACGCATATTATAAATACATCGTCCGCGTTTTTTCCTGTGTGTATCAACGCATATAACCTCACTTTCATGACATCAAAGCAAAACAATGATTGAATTAATGTGGTCGCAACATTGATGTCATGCGTTAGGAGAAAAAATTGACACATATGACTGAGATGGACCTGCATGCACTCCCCCCTCGTAAGTCGTAAAAACAAGCCAACATCCATCATAATTCAGTTGAAAAATTATTGATTTGTTTTGAAAAGTTTTGATTGCAATAAATTGAAACGGAAACCTCACATCGGATATACTCAGTTTGGGGTATTGTATTTGCTCCCCAGGTAAATATGGGGCAAAGCCTAGTGCAAAGTTGATTTCATATGTGCCCTTCATTTGACAATAGGGCAAATATAGGGCAAAAACGGTTATCATATATCCCCACTGGGTAAATGCGTCTAAACTAAGGGCAAATATATAACATATTTACCCATGTGTTCAGATGTATGGCAAAGCAATGGCAAATTTATTAGAAATTTACCCCGACCTTTGCCTGCATAGGCAAATGTATGGGCAAATATAGAGCACCATATTTGCCCAACATTTGCCAAGCGGACATATGATGACCAAATCCATTATTTCGTCGAGTGTTTCAACTGACTATTTCATTAATAAATTATATTTACAATATTGAGAGAAATATATTTTACCGCGTAGAAATTTTACCAACTTCCCGTTCCCCGTTCCCCGTTCCCCGTTCCCCGTTCCCCGTTCCCCGTTCCCCGTTCCCTGTTTTAAAGACAGCCGTTCGTGTGATATATTACGTGTATACATCCTATATAGATTATTACAGGATTTTTCAAAAAAAAAGTTATCTGGCCGATTCAAAGAATTCGAAAATAAACAAAGAGTCCGAATTTTGGTCATAATTTTGCAAGAAAAACTCTACGTAAAAAAAATTATTACTCATATCATATCATAGCATATCAGCTACTAAAACATTATTTCCAAGCAAACGTTTACACCTCATAACTATAAAGTCGATGGACGTTTCTGTGTACAATTTGAAACTACGTTACTTGGGTCCACATATTTTAATGGTATGTATGAAAAGTGAGCAAAATCGAGGCTATAAAATGTTCGCATTATTTTCTCAAAATCTGCGCCACAGAATTTTTTAAAACTTTGATATTTTGTAAGTCATATATCATAGTTTGTGTAAATGAAGCAATTTGAAAATAAAACGAGGGAATCACACAGTCGTTTTCTTAATTTTGATATTTCCTTATAACTTTGATTTATTAAACGCTATTTCAAAACAAAATTAAATATTATAAACTTCAATTATTGTCTAATATTTGATGAAAGTTTCATGGTAATTAAATATAAGCAACATTATGAAAGACCAGCAAAAGAGTTGTAATATTCTTATTTTGCTGTGCAATAAAGGAATAATGATAATAATAATAATAATAATAATAATAATAACAATAATAATGATGTTGATGATGATAATAATAATGATGATAATAATAATAATAATAATAATAATAATAGTGGTTGATGATAGAGTGAAGTCATTAAACCCGTGCAATAGATATTAGACTAATACACATTAGTAGACCCTAATTCCATTGTTTTCTTTTGTGTCTATTTGACTATTACACGTTGACTAGTACTTTTTATTTCATGGGTTAAATGCCTTCACTCTATAAAGTTCCCAAATAAATCAAACGTAACTTACCAGACTAATGAGTCAGTTCTTAACTTTGATCTTCAAACAAGTAACTAAAGCTGTTGATTAGTTAAAGGAACACTTTCAATGGATGACATGCGCAGTAACGCTCTCGATTTTAGACACGACACTTGATATTGTTATGACAGGAGCCATTATATGGAATGTACGGTATGGAAATAAATTCGATATTTTTAGCTATTTATTTGCAAGTTTTGATTATTTAAATAAACAGAGCTGTTTACAAAGCTAATATATTTTCAAAGGAAGGTGATCCAAGCTGTAAATGTAAAAGTGCGTGTTTGACAAAACGTAAAAACGCTGCCACTGACAGTGCTCGAGCTAGAGGATATCCATGTAAAGGCCGAAATTCGCTTCGTACTGAAAGCGAAATGACGGTTTCGCATTTTACAGATCTGTAAAATGCGAAATCCTCGTTTCGCATTTTATTGTGTCGTTTCGTTTCGTTTCGTTTCGTGGTTTGATGTAAGCTAAACATAATTACAATTTGGCGCCAAACGGATGTGACCGTTACGGGCAACTAGCAGAATACGAGTATTAAGCCTAAAAGCATTCTTTTCTCCCCGATTAGTTCACGTTTTTATCTTCTCTTATGTATGCATTACAGAAGAGAAGAGAAGAACGTTTAATAACGTTTAATCTGGACCTCGGTCGGGTACAGACCTCGCTGCGCTCGGTCTGTACATTCCTACCTCGGTCAAGATTATCCCGTACAGACCTCCCGCTCGATTAATAAGATCTAAAGTAACGTGAACTAATCGATACAGTTCATGACGTTAATGCTGTTCATTTTTCGGCATTGCTTCGGCCGATCTTCACTCTAGCATATGACACTTGCTGGGTAAAACATTCATTCATGGTTTTATAGGCGCAAATAAATACATGTATATTCACAGGTAGCCCAAGCTTGGTTTCTGTGGTGTCGTGTTATAAGAAAATGTATGGGGATTCATCAAAAATTTCAATAAAATCATTAAAACGTGAAATAAAGCCTCGAAATTTTACCCGACCATTGAGAAATAGCACTTCTTTCGCTCTGTGTGGTAATTTTTTTAATTTAGCCCGTTTTAAGGATTTTTTTCCCCACCAGTATTTCTTATTTCTTACTGGTGGGGGGAAAAATCCTTAAAACGGGCTAAATTCAAAAAATAACCACACAGAGTGAAAGAAGTGCTATTTCTCAATGATCGGGTAAAATTTCGAGGATTTATTTCACGTTTTAATGATTTTATTGAAATCTTTGATGAATCCCCATACATTTTCTTATAACATGACACCACAGAAACCAAGCTTGGGCTACCTGTGGTATATTCGATTTCAATGCTATGTTTCACGAGATGATATGTCACGAGATCAATTTACGAGCCAAACAAAGCCAGCGAATCGAGGCATAACACAACCATAATTTCATAACCCGAAAATATTTTCGCTCTGAGCACGAAAATAAACTGCCATTTCTGGCTCATTTTTCACGCTCTTGTTAGGTTTATTATCGCTGTAGTTTTTTTCGTTCACTTACGCTACTTACGCTGCCGTATGGCTCAAAAATCAAGGCTCGATTATTGCTCTTGTCCCGCCGTTAATTTTCGTACAGGCCCTTAAATTATATGAACTAAGGCGATGCTTAAAGCGTGAACTTAATTTATAGCCGACCGCATCAAGCTTGTTGTTCGCTTCGTTTATAATGTTGCTTTTATTTAATTACCATGAAACTTTCATCAAATATTAGACAATAATTGAAGTTTATAATATTTAATTTCCGTTCAAGCTGCTGGCTATTCGCAAATCCATTATTGAATTCATCTAAAATTACTTTCTTTCTGTCCGATTGATGTATTGCTGAAAGTGTTTCCGAAGTAACGGCTCACACAATCTCACATTAAAACTCAAGGCCATCGTTACATTTTCATATACTTAATTTTCCGCTTTCAGTCATCACGTGCTCGCAGATTATGGTACTAGGGTTGCGTCTCAGTCTGGCAGCTAAGTTAATTGAAATTAGTATAAACTGAGTAAATTAAGTTTATAATAATTAATTTTGTTTTGGAATAGCGTTAAATAAAAGCAACATTATAAACGAAGCGAACAACAAGCTTGATGCGGTCGGTTATAAATTAATTTCACGCTTTAAGCATCGCATTAGTTCATATAATTCAAGGGCCTGTACGAAAATTAACGATTTTTGTGATTATTCGATTTTTAACCTGAACTATTCGAATTTTCTGATTATTCGATTTTTAACCTGAACTATTCGATTTTTCTGATTATTCGATTTTTAGCCTGAACTATTCGAATTTTAACCTGAACTATTCGAATTTTAACCTGAACTATTCGATTTTTAGCCTGAACTATTCGATTTTTCTGATTTTTCGATTTTTCAGTAAGTAGGTCACGCCTAGATTTTGTCGGAAACGCTCCCATGGATCTTGCATGAGAAACCATGCATATTATTAATTGCTTTTCTTATTATCATTACCTAAATCCTCTGTCTCTTTACAATACAATACAATACAATACAATACAATACAATACAATACAATACAATACAATACAATACAATACAATACAATACAATACAATACAATACAATACAATACAATACAATACGATACGATACGATACAATACAATACAATACAATACAATACAATACAATACAATACAATACAATACAATACAGTACAGTACGATACGATACAATACAATACAATACAATACAATACAATACAATACAATACAATACAGTACAGTACAATACGATACAATACAATACAATACAATACAATACAGTACAGTACAATACGATACGATACAATACAATACAGTACAGTACAATACAATACAATACAATACAATACAATACAATACAATACAATACAATACAATACAATACAATACAATACAATACAATACAATACAATACAATACAATACAATACAATACAATACAATACAATACAATACTATTATGTCGTGTTCCCACTTTTTGTCCCGCGATTTTGTATAAGGTTAAATCGTTATATCCTTTGTATTTTTGACTCATTCTTCATGGAATTACACCAAAAGCTGCCTCTTATTCTCGGGCATCTTGTCTATTTTTTAATTTGTTTTTGTCCATCGGCAAATACGATTTTTCTTCGAAAACGCGCGTCTGAGGGGATTCTTCCCGAAGTGTGGGATAAAATTCGAATTTTTATCGAAAATTCCCGAAACTTTACAGGATTAATCTTGACCTAGTTCAGCTCTTTTTCACCCAATACAATGAGTTACACAGTTAATGTAAGCCGAGGGACATTTCCCAACAACATTTTGGAGAAAGTCTTGATGATGTCTAACACTTTCACAAGACCTGATGCGAACCCTAAGTTTTGAAATGAAGTAAAAAAAGTTCAAACTCCATAAAAACTGGTTAATTCGATAAATATGACAATTCTTTTGCCTCTATTCCAATGGTTAGGTCTCTTTCATGCTCTGCCGAAAGAATCAGCGTGTTGGAGCAAGGATTTTAAGAATTATTTGCGTTTTTCTGCCGAAGGCCCTCGGAGACATGAAAACGGGAAATGTCCCTTAGTGACATTTTTGACTATAACTTTTACAAACCAAAAACAAAGTGCATTCGGGTTTCAGAGCGAATGTTTTAGCACACGAAGAATGATATGATGGCAGTAAATTTCCCATTAAAATCTTTAAATCAGTTTTAGAATTTTTTTCCCGATTGCGCGATGGGACAATTCCCGTTTGCTTTGAAATTGGATATTTATTCGAAAAATATATTTTTTAGAAAGCAAACTTCACATATAAGTAGATATTAGTGTTTACCTACGGTTTCTGTGGAAATTTTTGAGAAAATAGAAGAAACACAAAAGGCGCTATCCTTTGATTTCGCTAGGTGCTGGTTGCCATGGTAACCAGAAAAAGGGAGGGGTAGGGCAATTTTCATCTGGATATTATTTCTATCACTTAGGTCTATCTTTGTGTTTGTTTTCTTCTTTTCTAGCTTCAATTTTAGGATTTTAGGAATTTTTTAAGTTGCATGAATTTTGGGTTTGGAGTAGGTAGGTACTTAAGTATGGTTGCGGGTGACCATTGATTGACAACCTAAATCTAAATGAAAATGACCAATAGTTGGTAAACATAAAGTTCCAGTAATGAAAACTAGTGTGTTTCAATTTTCTTAGTGTCTTATCGGCTGTTAAGGGTTACCTAGGGTGCTTAATGTTGTCATAGCAACGGTAGTTGTAACATAAAATTGTAACATATTTGACTTTATTACGTTACCTAGATGATATTTTGATAACAAGTTTTACGAAAAACCCACGATAAGTATAGTTAAAATAGAGAAAATTGACTCAATTTTGGTGTTCATTCCGGACAATCCAGATTTTCTGGACGTCCATTCCATCGAGCTACTGATTTTCGGTGCCTGTCAGTATGCTATTGTAGGCATCGCGTTTAACAATCTAACCGGCTCATGTGTATGATACTGCATAAAGCAGTATCCTTATTTATGAATAGCATTATTTTTGTAAACTTGTTGCATTTATTTTGAGATTTTCTTCGCAGTAATTCGGCGATAGTTATATGCAGCAATTGGACTTTCCGAAAAAAAGGGAATCTATACTAATTTTCTAGTTCCCAGAACTAACTTACAAGTAAATAGAGTTGAAGCCTAATATATACTTGGTGCCTTTTCATTCATTATGATTTAGATTTGAGAATCTAGCGAGCTTGGACAATCGAGGTCGGTGCTTGCCTTTCCCTATCAACACATACTAGACTATCGAATAAAACCCCGCACTTGTAAACCAAATAACCATGAAGTTTTCAGGAAGTTTAATTAGAGTTTAAGAGAAAAGAAGAAGCTGATCCAGCAAATGATTTGATTGGTCTCGCTTGATGCTAGTAATCTGCAGGTGTTATATCCCTCAGGGGATGATTAGAATGCGTGATTATATCATAGGGTACATACCTTTTAGCTTCAAAGCTTGGTACTTTCAAATGCTCAAAAGACATTGAAACAGGGTGCATACTATGGCAATTCCTAATACTACTTAATAATTCTTTATTGACTGCTATTCATGAAACAGTGGAACTGAAAATTCTTGCCGCTTGATCACGTCAAAAATAGCATTTAACCGAAAGAAAACGGCATTTAACTAGAAGGGCGTGTCGTCCTCCCGTGATGTTTTGCGAGTGAATAAACATACCCACTTAACGAATACTGAAATTTACGCTTATTTATAGTAAAAGTAATTTTGGCTTGCATTGACCGTGGTAACTGAATATATATATATATATATATTCCCTTATTTATCGAATAAATTAAGAACGGCTACTGAAAATGTTATTAATAGCTAAAGGTGCAGGATCTTTGCCGTTTGTTTGTTCTGCTTTTTCCCAGTCCACCGTCAACTTGAGCTTTGGGATCTTATTCCTCTCTTAGATTGGCAATATTGAATCACCGCTTTGTATATAAGACTTATTGGAACAAAACTAAGGACACGTCCTTTCAAACTAATGTCATATCTTACGGTAACCTGGAGTTGTGCCTTCTTTTCAGCATTGTTATCACGGTCAGTCAAGTCAACGAATAAAAATACAAGGAACTGCATGATGTTGTTATTTCTTTCATTGGTTTGCATAGAAAGATAGAACGCCAATATCATCAATATAATATAAAAACAAATAACAGAACGGGAGATAAGGAAAGTATTTTCTACAGGCCACCTCCTAGTCTTGGTAGTTAGTTAGATCTTCCCGGTAATCCAATAGCATATAGGAAAGTGCAAAAAACATTCAACATATGTTTGAAATATTAATATTAGATGAACAGGTTTGCTAATTATAATTGAAAGAACAAGTAACGACAAAAGGTTTTAAAAGGTTTTAAGGTTTTTTTCCTAAATACTCTATTTGCTAAGCCAATCTTTCGAAAAGTAATGCCATAAGTGAAAGGGCAAAAAATAGAAATTAAGTTCTAATCCGATAAAAAAAATTGTTTAGTACATTGATTATTAGTAAGATATGCTAAAAAAATAATAAATAACGACTAAACAATGGTTTTTATAATTAAAAATGCAAATTAATCATCAGGAGAAATTTCCCTGTCACAGGAGAGAAATCCCATTTGAGGGACATTTCCCGGAGAAATTTCCCTGTCCCGTGGGAAAATTCCCACTTTGGGGACATTTCCCGGGGAAAAATCCCGGTTTCATGGGAAAATTCCCGGTCGGGGGAAAATTCCCACTTGGATGGACCCCAAAGTGGGAAATTTCCCGGGAAATGTCCCCTCCGGCGGGACATTTCCCGTAGACATATTACAATACAATACAATACAATACAACCTTTATTTACTCATATTCAGTGAATAACAAAGCTCTGAAGTCAAAGAATAGTGCGTTTAAAAATCCTGATAAAAAACTGCTGAAAAATTATAAGAAAATATTCATTGATGGGGTGTTTTTGTTTTAATATTGAGAAGATTTGTAGAACATAGATCACAATGAACGAAAAACAAGTGCTCGCTTGAAACCATTTTGCAGTAGGGTCTCTCTTTGGTTCATTCTAGTTAATGCATATTAGTTAATATAAAGAGATTTATAGAACAACAGGAGTTAATAATGCGGGGATCATATAGTAAATGGCGCGGAATCGTTGGGAAACCTATTGTTCTAGGAAATTGTTCGACTTTATCCATTGTTATATGACGTTGACCGTGCACAGAGAAGAAAAAAGGTTCTGCACTTTGTTTATACTATTAGGGAATATAGAATTTTTTCCCTAAAAAAATCGTTTTAAAATAATAAGAAAATCAGTATTGTCAGTCATACTTGTTTTGGTTCATTGTGCACGGTCAGTATCACATGATGGTACGGTTTAACATCAAAAGCAAAACAATGCCTTTATTCTATGGAGTTTCTAAGCCATTCCGCTCTACTAACTATGCGCGGATGTATGTGTAGTTCAACCTTCAACGTCCTTCCAAACAATTACAAACTCACAGTTGAGATCAGTACTCCTAAAGATAACCTTAAAAACTTTATTCTTTTTACATTTTTTACAGTTTGTATTTATATAAATTTCATATTATTTCCGATATTTTCTGAATTAATATATTCATAATTATCTCTCCAGGGACCACTATGATGGTCACAGACCGGAAAGCACTCTTAATTATTTTTTTTAAAACAATCTTTCCTATTACATGAACTGAAACCAGGAGATTAACATAAGCTAGTATTCAGACAACATACATATACTAAAAGCGATTCGGAGTTTTTTCAATATTATTAAGAATTTCGCGCTTTGCTATACCTTGCATATATTTCTGTTATCCTAGCAACGCATTTTGCTCAAAAGCACGAAGTAAGCACGATCGACCTAGTGTGTCTAGAGAAAGGTAAAAAATAAATATTCATCAACCAAGATGGATGCCAAGAAAGCGCTCGAAGAAACCTCAAAGGAAGAAGAAGAAGAAGAAGAAGAACCTTTGAAGCAAGCGGAGAAGACTGATATCATAGGGTTTCTATGTATCGCAGTCCTCACGTACATTATTTACTCTTCAGTACTTATCTCAGCACAAGACATCCTCGCTTCGACTGGTATTCCATCAACCTCGATAATCCTGTGTTTCAACACTCCATATTTCATCATGACCCTACTTCTTCCTTATTACATCGATAAGCTGTCCCTGATGAACAAAGCTATAGCCTCTTCTGTTCTTTTTGGTGCCGGACTACTACTAATAACACTTATACCTAATCCTGGTCTACGACTTATAGGAGTCGTTGTGTCTTCTCTGGGAATGGGTACTGCTGAGATTGGTTTTCTATCTGCAACGTCCTTGCATCAAGAATTAACAGTACATTCTTTCACTTCTGGGACTGGTATTGGATCTGTCATTGGTACAAGTTATATCTCAGGTAATTATAGAATGATTTTGAATGATCTTTTCTCTGACTTTATTGAGCTTAGTAGGATATTATAATTAGTGGACTGGAAGTGTTCTTTTGGTGTGGATATATGATTAACATTGGCATACTAGCAGCAGCACATGCTAATATGAAAAATCTACGTCTTAATAATTAAGTGTATGAGTATCGCACTGGTGTCGGCCAGAGATCCCCGCAGCGTGCTGGGAGAGGGGGGAATCTCTCTAGCTTGATCACCCAGGAAAAAAGTCTTACTTGCTTTGGGTTTTATGGTACAGAATCATGTATTGTCATAAGGATTCCCTGTTATCTCGATATAGAACTGAATAATCTTTAATTTTTCTCTCTCATTCTCGATTTTTTTTGTATCTAACAATAAATAAAATTGGACCATAAGTTTTAAGGGGGCTAGTTAATCCCCAATCCTTCGGCTTCTTAGGGACCGTTCATTATTTAACTGGGGGCGGGGGCTGGGGTAGAAATTGGAAAAGGCGAAGCTCCCTCCCCCAGTCAAATAATGAACGGTCCCTTATGTAATACTTCGTTTCAATAGATGATGTATTCGAATATAAATTATAATATTACTTTTTTCGAACACTTAGCAAAGAAATATAGTGTTTTTAAAAACACTATGAATCTGATATAACTGATAATAATCTAATATAATTACAGAAATGTTGCCTGTTAGAACTAAAATACTAATGATCTGATATAATTACAGAAATGTTGCCTGTTAGAACTAAAACACTTTCTATTGTTTAATTGGCACTATTTACTACTAAATAGTGCAAAGTGTTGCACACTTTTAGTGTTTGTACTCTACAATCGTAATGACTTTATAGGTATAAAAGTGTATAAATATACAATTATGACCAGACTACTATATCAGAATCAAACAGTTATATTATGAATGCAAATAAAGATCAATTGGCCAAATCTGCATAACGGAACGTCTAGACAACACTTTTGAACATAACAGATCAGTACGGTAATCTAAATTCGTCGTCGGCTTTAATAGTTTTAATCGTACTACATACGGCAGTAGCTCAGCTTAGTAAACCTACGAAATTTAGCCACGAATTATCCGTGTGAAAAAGGAGGGATAAACATTAAAAAAATCAGTGAGATTGGGGTAGATGTGTAGCAATAGTAACCAAGCATGAGTTAAAGAACAATATCGATAAATTTAGTTATGAAATTATGAATCATTAATGAGAAGAAAAAAAAGGAAAAAAGAAAAAAACGACAGAAATCACCCATTCACCACAGGAAAAGTGGGATACAATATCTTCCTTATTTGCATTCAACTTTAACAAGAAGTTCCTCTATCAAACTCACTCTAATCATAACTGATAATGATGACATTTTATTTTTGTTTGTTTAGGTATGACGACTTTATTTTGCGTCAATCCTAAAACTACCTTGCAGATCTTGTTAGTTATCCTACCACTCATCCCAATAATAGCCTGGGTAATAACAAGAAGGCACGCCCCTGGACGAGGCGCGGCCACTGCACGTGGAAATGACGTAAAGTTTACGCGTATTGGCGAAGAGACGCAAGATCAAGATATGCATATTCATTTGACCTGGAAAGAAAAGTTTCTAGCAGCCAAAAATAACCTGTTCTTGGCTGTACTTCTATTTATTGGACTGTTTTCCGACTACCTCATAATGCAAGGTGTCGTCACTACCATTGCATTTGAGAATTCACCATTCGATCCCCGCAATCATTTCCAGTATTACACACTGTCGTTTTGGCTAGGGGAAATTATTGGCCGCTCATATGGACTCGTTATACTGTCTTTCAAGCCATCCTGCACTGTTGTAACAGAGAAGACCTGGATTCTAACAACGATCATTGCTTGCAACCTGATGTTATTAATCTTCGAAAGCTGGTATCGATTTATGCCGAATTTCTGGTTCATCATAGTTTTAGTCATTATTACAGGGATGGCAGAAGGAGCACTCTACCTCAACACCTTTGCAGTGGCGGGAATGGATAACCACGCGCGCTATAAAGAATTTTCCCGCGCTTTTTTGACTGCGGCGTTGCAAGGTGGCATCGTTACGGCTGGTTTAATGGGTCTCGTGGTTGAATCCCAACTGCAAGAACACTGCCGCACTGTTCTCAATCAGGGTGAACATTGCTTCACGCGCTTAGCTCATGGACAATGGAATTCTACATCATCCTGTTTAACAAAGAACTAAAGCGCGACATGACTGATTATTGCGCAGCAACACATTGTCAGAATTGAAGAGTTGTTCAACTACCGAGTATAAGAGCGCCGCTTTTATTATGAGTGGTAAACTTATTGTACTAGCTTACAAACATGAACACCTAATGACATGTCGTAAGATGGAAATGGCTTGCCATTTTCTACCTTTAATTCAAACGCGTATTTACGGCTACGATAAAGACTGCGCCGATACGGTACGGCTACGAATTTATCGTATAGCAATCAGTAGAAACCGCGCTATGCTTAAGTCTCTTATTATACTAACTCTTGTATCATTTTTTCATATTTATCAATTTTTGAATATTGAGTATATTAATATATTTTTGGCCGAGTATGGTGGGTTTGAAATGGAAGCTACTTATTTTACTTAGTAAAAATAATATGAGTCTTTTGTATCGCATTGAGTTATTTGTAAACTAACGCGCACTTCATATATCGTGATTTCACATTTGTACTCACATTGGTACATAATAAGGCACCATTGTTATCACTATCACTGTTATATTTTATCAGAATTTTCCCGCTGAGTTGACTTTCAGTACGAACTCAAGGTCAACCAATCAGAATTGAGGATTTAACATTGAATTTTGATCAGCATTTCCTATGATTCAGCCACGACAACCTATTAAATACGAGTTATTCCTTCTTTTAATTGATCGTAAACTCTAGTCAAACTTATGGCTAAACTTTATTCAAATTAACAATAAAAGTCCACATATTGTAGACTCAGAACTGAAATGCTTGGAAAATGCTAACTAACAATAGTTGACCCACAATTCCTTTCAGGGAACGTGATCAGCTCGTTTGGATCATAATTATTTCTAAGAAATTCCCATTTACTTTGTACTACACAATTTCTTATCAAAATTCAAGTTTACTAAGCGTGTAGCTATGAATAGAGGATATATAGTTAGATGTTCTTTAATATTCCATTTTATAGTTCTGTTCAGTGACTGTGGATAATAGTTCCAAGTCGAGGCTGGCGTTTCCCGATAGCAAAACTAATATTATACTCTTAATCATGTGCAGCAACTCTAACCTTGGCTTGGACATATTATTCTTGGTTACTCAGTGAATGGAAATGTAAAATGGAGTATTATCTTAGCTTGCGATCACTTTTCATTTATGCTACAGTTTCTTAATTTGTTTCCTAATCATGAAACACATATGATAAGATTTGAACGTACATGTAAATGAGAAGTTTGCACCTCTAGCATTACATTTTAGATATTAATTCAATACAAGAGAATATTAAGTACTTCATATTCTCTTGTTCAATACCAATAAGATATCATCATTCGAAAGAGCATCTTACCTCAAATAGTAAAAGTTGAAAGTTTGAGATTGAAATTCCGTAAGTGAACAAAGGTATTGAAGCCTAACAATTGCACATTTCCGTATGGATTCAAACGTCTACGTTGTTGCGCATGTGACCGGCTTATATACTTATCTAGCTTAGCCTTTTTAGCCTTTTTAGCTTAGCAAACAATATAATTGATCAAGCAAAAAAATTATCGTACTCATATATACATATATGTTATGAGTTTTTTGGTATCCTTAAATATCTACAGTCAGTGAGATCCTTTGTAAGAAGTGAAACGTCTACAGACAATCTTTCGTTGGAACCATTTTTCTTTTTAGCTCTTGCTTTCCTTTTTGTCTCTTTCTCAGGTTCCTTGCGCTTCGCTTTGTTGCTTTCTTGTGTATAAATACTCGATAATTTAAAAGGTGGTAAGATTTTAGCTAGGGGCCTCTCTTCTTGAACTTTCTCCTCTTCTACCCGGGACACCCTTCTTCTCTGTGCATCCGAAATTCGTTTCTCTAACGCTACACTTTCTGATTCCCAGTAGTTTCGTCTGAATGACCCATTTTCTGGACATAAATAAAATGGCTTCTCTTCGTACGGTTTTGGCCTCGGTTTTGCTTTTTCTAACTGAGATAAACTTTCGGAAAGGTTTCGGATATCTTCGGCACTGAGTCCAGCTTGCTTGCTTGAGATAAAATCAGAATTTCGTCTTGAAAAACGAGGTGAATTCGTTACTGAACATACATGGAGGGGATTTGGCAGACTTGACCTCTTTTCAAATAGATGCCTCCCAAATTTTCGAGCTGCTAGAGGGGAGTTCATTGGGCTATGTTGTTGTGAAGCTAGTCCTCCTCGTAATTCTTTATCAAGAGTTCTTGACCCTTGTTCCTTAGGACGTAAACGCAGTCGATCATCCTTTACAAAGGTTCCCACATCTTTACATGTCAAAGATCGCGCTCGAAAAAATCCCAAATCTTCAACTTTAGCATATAACTTTTTTCTGCTATTATCCATCTTGGTAACCGAATGTTCTTGCGATTGTTCGTTTTGGCCAGTTAGCAGGTCCTCTTTCTCCTTTTTCTTTGACATGTAGCTCATATTTAACTCTAGCACTTCTGTCTTAAGAGTGTTGTATTCTTTAGGAACTTTTCCACTGTTCTTAACCATTCCACGAATAAGAAAATTTCCAGTCTGTCAAAACTGAAAACAGCTTCCCTTGAAATCTGAGAAGAATATTTAAATGCGATGAGTTTCTATTTTTTCACAGACTCGTTTTAATTAAGAAACTTTACAGAATTAGTTGTTTCGTGCTGTAGGCTCCAAGTGCTAACGTTTGTATAGCGAGTGGCTTAGAAAAGCTGTCGCTAGGGGCGTATTTATTGCTATCGTCTTGACAAGCATGACTGAAGGTACGTGCAATGCGTGATATAACTAACTGGCATAGCACGATCATCAGAACAAAAGCAACTATTAAATGATCTACAGTCCACACTGATCGTAATCCACAAGAGATTTACAGTAATCGTTGTTTGACGTCATCATTATTATATTCACTTGACAAAAATACTAATGGGTGATATCCATTGACGCGGTGATAATAGCGCTAGATGACCTGTCCTAATACATCACGACACTAGAATGCAACTACACTAACTATATTCTAACTGACTTTGGATTTCCAGAAATTATACGAATTATAATTCTAGTGACATTTATTATTTTTCGTGAGCTGCAAGTAATTCGTCCCCGGAAAAGATGATTTCGAGGTTATCTTTTACTTGGGATAAAATCAACCTGGTTATTTAAGCGAACATCAGATTGAGTCACGTATGCTAGCTTGTTGTGCTCTCTCTTATAGAACTGATCTGACTTATAAATTTATATATATGCTAGACTTCAATTAAAAGTTTGTCTTTGTCAGTGACGCGAGTTATTTCTTGTGTAAGCATTCGTCCTTTGAGCAGATTTTAAGGCAATAAAACGATGTGGATCTCGTATGTTAATATAATTTTCGTTAGTAAACCTTGCCACAGGTCTACATTTAAAAAATATTTTAAAGTATTAAAAAAAACTATGAATTTTACAAGATTTACCGGTCAATATTTGACCCTGTTCGACAATAGCAATATTTGTAATCATGTAAATGTTAAGGAAGCTCTCATGAAATCTGATGAACTTTGTTTGATTGTCATGTCATGGTTAAAATTAATCATCATCTTTATCTTCTTTATCTTCTTTTCTTTTCACCAAACAAGTAGGTACTTATTAGCGTCAAGTGGTGCCACGACATATCCTTCTTGACATCTTAGGATGATATAGCTTATAACTGGATTTTACTCACGGTAATGTACCGAAGAGTATTTCGTTATGCTCTGACCACGCCCTTCATTAGGTTGCAATGGTATCAGTGGATCATTAAGAAGAAAATAAAATCGTGTTTCCAATAATTGGTCTTATCAGTATCCTAACGTTTATCAGATTTCTAAGACCCTAAGAACTCGTTACTAGAGAGATAGAAAGTTAACATTCAAATTTTGAATTGATTTCCCCACACCATAGCTATTAAACAAATTAGCATAAAACAAGCCTGAAGTTATTGAAGGTTACCGATGAATCCAGAAGCTTCATACCAACGGATCGGGCACTTAAAAAAGGGTGCTTGTAAAAGAGCCAAGTGAAGTTTTTATAGTTCATATCATTCCTAATGATCAAATGTATCGTTGACGTCACAGCTATTAAACTCGAGCCTGTGTAGCTTCCTGCGCTGTCGAGCATTGAGCAGTGGACTGTTTAGCACGTAAACTTGGTTTCAATATTCTTAGAAGAACGTTGTTCACCACTAACGGAACACCAAGTCAATAGCAAAATCATGCAAAACTTAGATAGATTTACTGCGCAATGAGCAAGCTAGCACCGAGAAGTCTGCAGAGCTGATTTCCGTGAATTCCGGGTTGTGCTCTGATCGATGTCATTCAACGTCGAGATTCTGTTACCTTGACTCGACCCTGTTAAGGTAAAAAGTCGTGATGTGACAATAGGACAAGTGCGTGCAAGGTATCTAGTATTCGTTCTCTCTCACTCCTGTAAACGCAGGTCGCGAAGAAATCTATGTAAACAATGATTCCAAGAGCTCTTGAGATGTCATGGAAAATAACAGCCGACAAGCTATTTGATACTTTAAGAACTGGATAAGACGATCCTGTTTGATCCATCCAATCTTAGAACGCTTACTAAGCCAGAGACCACTTCATAAGACCCGTCATTCTGTTGCGCTGTTCATAGGGAAAGGAAAATCACTTAGAGTAACAATGGAGAGGAATACCTTAAGAGCAACTACTCCTCTTGTATCAGATAAAGTGGCAAAGACCATCATAGCAAGAAATGCACTTTATGAGAAAGAGTTAGCAGGCGTCTGCAAATCAGTAGAGAAAGAGAAGAGCTACTGCGCGGTAAATTTTCGAAAGTCAAAGAAAGACCTGATAAGGAGCATAGAAATCAAGGAGTCTGCAGAGTCCAGCAAGAAAGTCTGCGTTCTCGAAAAAGACAGTTCTGGAGCTGTGTTCGAAACTGAATCCAGAAGTCGAAGCTCTTCGTTACCAACAAGTTTGAGCTTGCGACGTGCAAAACTGCATTTGAGTAGATCTTCGTCGCTGTCGATTGAAAACAAAGCCAAACAAAATGGCAATTTTAGTGCGCGGAATTGCAATTCGATGTACGAAGGGTACATACCTCATTCGCCCTTATCGCGAAGGCGTGCAATGCAGGCTGTACAAAGTCCTGATAGCCCAACGTCAGAAGTGCAGTTTAATCTCAAATCAGCGTCATTTCAGATAGAAGACAGCAAAGATGATGTTTACGAATCACGGCAAAGCGTATTCGATGCCCAGAGCTTTGGATCAAGCCCAACAAACAGTCAGACCTCTGATACTGACTTTGATATACCTGAGATCCTTGTATCTGAAGTTGATGGCCAACTGAACGAATCTCCCCAAAGAAAAACCTCTTTAACAAAGAGAAGTTACAGCACAGGAGACTTGCATGATGTACTCTCAGATTCTAAGAAACAAACACCTTCACCTTGCTCTTCACCGCGGCTTTTGAGAAGAACATTAAGCTCGGGTATCAATTCTGACTCCTCACAAGAAAATTTGACAGAATCGAGTAAAAACAAAACAAAGTATGGATCGCTTGATGAGTCGTTATTCCAAAGGTTTAACGATATGTTGTTGGAGGCAAACGTACCGCAGAGACCGAAGCCAAGACCTAAGCTTTACACTGAAGAACCGTTTTATTTGCGTAAGAAATGCGTGATTAGACGTTGCTTACAGAATAATACAGACCTGCCAGTTAAGCTGGGTGTTTGTCAGAGCAAGGAGAAAAGCGAACCAGACGGGGAACGACCGCTGGCTGAGATTTTACCACCAGTCGCGCTACCACCAATCTATACACAGCAGAACAATAGAAGAAAAGCGACTGGGATGGATAGTGAAAAGAGTAAAAGCAAAATGACTGGGATTAAAAGAACAGATGCTGTTAAAATTGGTATGAATAATCCAAGACTTACTGAAAATCTTAATGATTGTAGATATTTACGAAATCAAACGAAAAGATCGATGACCGAGTAGAAGCCAATTCGATATGAACGTGAAATGTATATAAAACATAGCTTGTTCAAACTTATTCTACTCTTTCTGAGGGGTGTGCGCACATAAAACTTCATACTTTCAGTTTATAGGTCTCCAATTATAGGTAAGGTGTTTTAAAACCAAATGAGTCAAATAGACCAAATCAGAGAGATTTTAAACAAACGATTGACATTGAAATCATATTGGTTCCTCATCTAAAGCAATTATTTGGCCCTTGAGTCAAGAAGTATTACCTCTACTAAATTCTATAATCGTACGGGTTTTTTATCCTAACATGCATGAAACTCCTGAAAACAAACTGAGCGCATGCTCGGAGCTTACTGTAAGTCTATCTATATATCTCAACTGACATATTGTTAATAAAGGCTTACATTTATATTATAACATTAACATGGGGGAAAGTCTTTGACCAAAGTATGGGGTATATTTTTCATTTAAGAGATTCGCCAAGACAAATATACAATATGTACATCAGTATCTGACAGGGAATACTCGAGTAGGATATTCATGTGTTCCCGTGAAGGTCCGTGGAATTTCAAAGTGTACGAACTATGAGGCTCAGTTCACCATTTTTAAAGGCAAGCATATTTTTACCACATGTATGAATTTTCTTGCTTTCTGATTGGTCTAGAGCCGGGGGAGATAGGAAGACATACCAATAAATTATACGTCAGCAAAACACGCGCGCGCTTGAAATCGTTTTTATTTCGAGTTTTACACTTGTTTTCGTTGTAAAATTGTTAATTTTCTGTGGTAAAAAACAAAGTCCTTCAAATCCTCGGCTACGCCCCGTGAGTCCACAACATTTTAAGTGTTAGATGAATCGGGGTAAATAAGAGGACAAGTTGGAATTTGGAGTCCCAGTCTGGTCATGCTAATGTCCACAGGAATCGACCCATAGCCGACTTTGAGAAGGGCGCAGTCTTCTGCTTGAGGATATGCCTCTAAACATAAAATCATAGATCATTCATATATACATGCATCTTCTTAAGCATTTTGTCAGACAAAGAAACACTGCTCAAGAGAATGAAACGTTTCCTAAAAATAGAAGACATTAGGTTTTAACTGAAATTGTAGCCTTCTTTGCACCGCGATTTTGCAGAGGGAGAGGGGACCGACTTTTCCTCTTTGTCTTCCATTGAACGTGACTTCATCGCTGCCATGTTGGTTCGTAGTATTTAGAGCTCGTTTTTAGTAGCCTGCGTGACATCCGGAATTTTCTTCGAAAAATGTTTTCCCAACATAGCTACCCGGTCAGTATTTATCTTTTAGCTCATTTTTCAGACTTTTTATAAGAATTGCGAACATCTACATCTACATTTTATTTAGTTGGTAAAATTATTGGATATCGTCAATGAACCATAAATATATCAAAAATAATATACCAGTACCAGTTCTTAACAATTTTTTCCAAAAACTGCTTTCTAGTCATACAAAACATTCAGCAAACTGATCATGAACGACACATAACATGTCGGATCGTATGCTGGAACAGATAGCAGAAGATAAGATCGAGAGTGGATGTCTGACTGAGATTAAAGGGTCATTACACTAGAGAAGGGGTGAAAAAACTACTAAGCATTGATAAGCCGGAAAGTGCTTCAGGTAAGTCTTGTAGGGAATTTTAATCTGGCTATAAAAGTTTGCGCATCTATATTCATTACTTCCCAAACATTTCCCCCATTGTGTTCAGTTTTTTATTTGAAAAAATTTCCACTCAATCAGCTTGTTAGTGCAATTACTTATGGTAAGGCGCAAGCAAAAAGGAAGCTGCTGAGTGGGTCTCATGTGCAAAGTAACAACACGGAGACGTGAGAGGGTTGTTAGGAGAAACACAAGTGGGAGATAGCGATACGATAATCTGGTTGATCCGCGCCGCTTGATTGTTTTTTGTTTGTATGTTTCAGTAGTTTTTCAATTTAAAAAAAATCACTAAATAAGTATTCCGGACACGTTGATTGTCATTGTGGTAATATTGCGCTTTGTCTTGCCCTGCGCCAAAATTCTGCTATCAGAGATTTTTTTTTTTTTTCTATATTCTTGACTCACACTCGATTGACACGCGGCTGGATTTCACGTGTAATCACTGACTGTATCACTATTAGTCTAATGTTGTGTCAGATCACTTAATAAAGAAGCAAAGTCTACAAGTGTTTATCTTTTTACGCGAATTAGAGTTAAAGCCGTCGCAGGAAAAAAACAGATAAAGATAGCGCAATGTTTTTACTCATTTTTAAGACTAAGGATTATCAAAGAGATAATTGCTGAAATTTTGTTCTGGATCAACACTGTTGTTCCGGATTCATTAACTTCCTACAGTAAAAACAGAGCTTGTACTTAACGTACAGACAGACAGACAAACCATGTCGTAATGTATGACACAGTAATGATAAAAAGGTATTATTTACCTTTTTATCATTACTGCTTCATTAGAAACACCGACGCAGCTCACACTAGTTTTTAGCTAGTTATATCTTCGTAAGGTATGACGTAGGGTATGACGTAAGCACTGCGATGTTTTGAACACCGAAGAAATTTCTTTAGTCGATCTTTTCACCAATCAGGTCCGCGGTAGAGTAAAAGGCATTTGTATAAACGAATACTTCGGTCGCAAACGTAAAGATGACGCATTTACTGCCCCAGGCAGAACCGTTGATACTATGTCAAGTGTCAACGCCGAAGTTTTTGCAAATTAGCTGGTACTAACAGAGGGTGTTCATGATACCGTTCCGCTCTCAAAAGCCTCGGTGTAATTATACGTCACATGATAATTGACATGTGTTTTGATAGCAACTATAATAAGCCTTTTCATAGTTTAAGAATCGATTCCACTGCGCATGCGATTTTATCCCGAATTTCTCACCTTCTTTTGTTTAATTAAGAACAAAAGAAGGTTTAGACAAAAGAAGGTGAGAATTTCGGGATAAAATCGCATGCGCAGTGGAATCGATTCTTAAACTATGAAAAGGCTTATAGATGGCAAATGATCGTATGTCTTTTTCTTATGGACACTTTGACACGAAGCTTTGAAACCAAACATTTAAAACTGGTCACGTGAGCCCAGATTAAAACAGCTTAACTTATTTTTCGACCAGTTTTATACAGAAAAATACTCAATTATAGTCTAAAAAATTATACCTTTTTTTTCATTTTTCCAATCCATTTTTTTTCGATTTTGATTCCTTAGAAGTCTGGTACCTAATCAATACACGGTCAGGCCAGGCTACCCAGTCTTAAAATGGCGGACGGAGCGCAAGTTTGTACATAAAATCTTTCTACGATATAAAAATGCTTTCTAGAAGGGCTTTTTCAATTCTAATAAACTCAAGCCAGCCTTTAACATCTGTTAACAGCTGCGCAAGTAGTTTTTGGAAAGAAAAATGCCTGTTTAAATCAAGAACTGAAGTGATATTACAAACCACTAGAGGGCTGTCATCTTTCCGAGGTAAGAAAGCTACGAAAATTATTGGCTGAAAAATACAATTTGCAATGATTTATTTAATACTTATTCCTTATTTACTTATTTAATCTTCTCCTATAAGCTTAAAGATATCCAAGATTTAATTTATAAAGCTTATTCAAACGTTTTGAGTTCAATTATTGTCTTCGTTTTTTAGAAAAGAAAAGGTTTTACAAGTGTGCAGGGGTTGAACAATCCAATGGTAAGCATAGGTTCTGTAATACATTAATGTAGAGTAAATAGTGCTCTATAGTTTATTCTTTTAAAATTGAGTTTCTGGACCCCATGTACACTTCACTTCACTTCTCCCGATTTACAGCATTTGAGGGAAGATGGGGGAGGGAAGAGATACTCAATCTCATATTCATACCATGTAGTTTTCCTATAATTTACCATCCATAATCGAATATAATATGTATATAATATGTATGATATTAATGTTTAACTTAGAAGGTAATAAATGAGATGTTCTTGTATAAATGTTGTTGAAATAAATAAAATGAATCACAAGGTAACATTCAGCCATTTCACTGTGCAATAGTACATACATACATGCTGTAAATCAGTTATAATGGACTATTACCACTGTCTTCCATGCAAATGACATGCAAATAAGACAACAAGCACTGTGCCTACCCGATAGCCTCACTTGTATGATTCTTAAAACATAATATCTCATTGCAGGCTAAACTGTAATAACATATATATAAAATTATTACTGTTATAAAAAACATGCTTGCTGTGCTGTGTGGAGGTATAAAGCACTTGGAGATTGGTAGAACACTCAAGAAGTGTCGAGAAGCCCTCCGCTATGCGTTGTGCTTCTCCTAACACTTCTCTCATGTTCTGCCAATCCCCGCATACTTTATAACTGCACACAGCATGCGCGCACCTTTTTTCATTATATTGATTTGTTTCTTTTCTTCTGACAGAAGGTTACCAGGTAACCCTTGATGAAAGGAAAGTAAAAACCCCAAGTAGGAAACCACTTGTTCTTCCCAGTAAACAGCTTGCCATGGCAGTGGCAGCAGAATGGAATATGCAGAAAGATGTCATTGAAACTTCAAATATGAATTTGGTCAGTATTTTGAAGTTCTCTTAGAAAATATCCATACCTCCCCAACAGAGGGGAATTTCAATGTTCAAGGGGTGGAGAAAGTATGAGGGGGTATATTGTGTACTTCCAAGAAATGTCCATAACTCACCCATTGAGGGGGAATGGAATTTCCAAGGGGTGGGTAGTAGTCTGTGGAGTTTATATTAGGCCAAACAAAAAAGTAAGTGCATTTCCTGTTGTGTAACTGACCCTAATTTTCTTGCCGATCTTTGACAACCCTAATATTTTTTCATTCTCAAATGTACCACAGGGTTTCCAGTACGCTCATTTCCACTGTTGTATCAGTAAAAAAAAAACTGGCCTACCGACCCCAATTATTTTTCTCATGCAACAGGAAAGACACTTATTTTTTGTTTGGCCTTATGTAGTTTCAGGAAATATCCATACTTCCCAATGGAGAGAGATAAGGATTTATAGTATATTTTATAGCTCTTGAAAGGGGTGGGGAGGGTCTTAGGAGGGTATATTATGTAGTTACCACAAAATATCCATACCTCCCCCATGGAGGGGGATTAATTGGAATTTTTAAGGATTGGAGCATATTGTATAGCTCTAGAAAATAACCATACCCCTATGGGAGTACAACACCAATCCCCCATTATAGCTATTAGAAAGGGTTTTTTAATTACAAGAAAATGTTTATTTATTGATTTTTTTATTCCAGACTACTCTTGCCTACATAACTATAGACAAACCAAATCCAAGAACCAAAGCAACTCAAATCACAGAAGTTTTGGAATTCCTTTGCACTGACACAGTTTGGTGAGTTTTTATCATATACTAGAAATTATTGCTATCACAATAGACATCTTCACAGTGCCATCTTGAAAAGTAGCCGTGCCTTTGCATCGAAGCGAGACGAACAGTGAGCTTGTAATGATAGAGACCTTTTTTAACACCTTGAACAATTATTCACATGTTTCTATCATTGCAAGCTCACCGTTCGTCTCGCTTCAATGCACAGGCACGGCTACCTTAAACATCAAAAGCACTATCCTTGTTTAAGCGAGGGTAACACTTACAGGTGTAATAGCCAGTGGCAAACAAACCTGTGGCCCTTGTTCTGTGATCGAATTGGGATTTAGGAGTTGGTTTTTATGGAGGGAGGAAAACCAGAGAAAATCCTCAAAGCACAGGAGAGAACCAACTGGAAACTCTACTTACATGCTAGTGGGGCTCGAACTCACATTTATTAGAGGCAATAGTAATCTCACCACCATGCCACTCTTGCTACCCGATGCCATGAATCAGATTTGGGATTTAAGTGTCCCAAATTGTAACTGATATGCAATACATTTGCAAGTCCTAACTTAATAAATATGTATTGCTATGTAAGTGTATTATATTAATATATTATATAATAATATAGTTGATATTGTTAAAAATGTGAATGTAAAGTAGGGGTCGTTGAACTTAAGGAATTAACACTATATAAATTATAAATTATTATTATCATATTATTATAACTAACCCCCCACTTAGTCCTTTGCAAATAAGTGTGCTATATTTTCAATCATAAGCTCTCCTCCTTCAGAACTTCCAAGGGTGCTTCGCAATCCTTGTATACAACTCTGTATGTATTTTATATTCATATGTCATAGAATTTGTGCTGATTGAGCCTTTCTTATCTTAGTTTTCCAGCATTAGAACCAGAGGATCTAGTGAACTTACAGAAACAGGAATGGGAACCCATTATTGCATGGTTCAATGCAAGGTAGGACTGAAATAAACAATTTTCGTTGACATAAGGGTGTCAGCTCCTGTATTGAGTACTGTATATGGCTATGATGTATACAGGCTATTGGAAAATTCTAATAAACACTGAAAACATAAGCTGTTGTACTGATATCAAGTTCTTACTGTTTATTGGTAAATTTAGTGGCTTTTGATTGCGAGGGGAGGAGAGAGAAGGGGATGGGAAGGAGAAGAAGAATTTCCACCTTTTTCACTTTAACATTTTTCTCCTTTAGATTTGATGTGTCTGTAGAAAGTTTTGGTAATTTACTGGTGCCATCTATACCAAAAGATACTACAAACAAACTAACTTCACACTTGATGACAGTTAATGACTGGGCCATGACAGGTATGATAAGAATAATTGTACTACTGGGTTCCCTGTGTTAACACAGGGAACCCAATTTTATTATATAATTATTAAATATATTTAAATATTATTATGAAACAATTACTAGCTATGTAGCATTTAAATGTATTTAGTTATTAGTTGCTAACTAACTAAGAATTCACTCAGGCATTAAACAAACAAAAAACATGATTTCAGTTGTACAAAATGATTGCAATTAGACAATACATCTTTGGCTTTGTTAATTTTCATGGATATATGGCATGCACTCTAATGGCTTTTGTATACAAGCAGTGATTTTCTAAGAAGAATTTGATTACTTCAAGATTAAATAATTTATTGAGTGTCCTGTGTAAACCACAGGAACCCCATAGTCATCTTTTAAATGACTGTATTATTTTTCCTAGGTCTTGAATACGCAGTCGATACATCAAAATCATTCATAATTGGCATGGCTTTGCTGGAAAACCACATTAATGTAGAGAAAGCTGCATATTTATCAAGGCTAGAGTTAGAATTCCAGGTAATTATGAATATTATTTTATGATACTTCTTATTGATACTGATATTCCATTCTTAATCCAAACATCAAAATAATTATAATTCACAACTTACTTAGTTATCAAATTCAATTAACCTCCCTACCCCTACCCTCTTGGGTTAAACTTTGCCTTTCTGGTCGATATGAACATTTTTGAAGAAGAAAAGAAAAGCAAAAAAAGATAGGTAAAAAAAGAAAAAAATTGGAAAATTGAGGAAGGATATGGGGACGATGCGGGGACAGAGAAATATGACACTCAATGTTTGATATAAAATGACTTTTTATTTTTACTGAAAAAAATGCAGAAACAATTATGAACATGATAACTGAAAAGAAATTTAAGAAAAAAATATGTTTTTTTTCTATATTGTAGATTGGCCGCTGGGGAAGTGTAGAGTGGGCTCATGATGTTGATCTTATGGAAATACGCAGTAGATTAGCAGCAGCATCCCTCTTTTATTACCTCTGTAACAAAGAAATTACCAGCTGAATTGTGTTTGATATTGATAAAGAACTTTATTCAAATTTGATGATTTTGATATCTTTCTCTTGCTTCCTTTTTGTCTGATGCTTTTTTTGTTTTTTTGTTTAAAAATATTTTCTATCTAATCATCAAAAAATTAGTTTTTCCACTTTCGTAATTTCAAATCCTCTTAATATTCCTCCTTTCTGTTTTTCTTCTTCTTCCGAAATTCCATACTTTTGACTACATTTTTCAGCTTAATTTTTATGTTAGCCACATACATCTACGTTAGATAGAACTATCGTAATTCTTTTGAGTTTGCAAAATTTTGGTATCCTAGCTCTCAAATGGCTTCAATCTAATGTTTTTATCCCGCCAATCGCATGGCTCCCCTTTGCTCTAATTATCCAATCACAATGCTTGAACACGGAAGCCATTCAAGAGCCACCATACCGCACGTTTCCCACTCATTCATTGTACTGCGAGCAGGAACTTTCATTTTGATTGTAACTCTGTCTACATCCAGCGACATCCTGTTTGCACACGCAACTTTGGTATGCGAGAACTATTTTCCTTGGAAGCTACTTGGGAAAACAAACCATGCAAGGTCAAAATTAGCTTTCTTTTTTGACGACGCAACATAGATCTAAAAGGAGAAAATTATATTTAGAAAAACATAACGATATTTTTACACCTAACAACTACAAATTCATTCTTTGGTAATCGGATTATTGATGATATTGATCTAGCAACGGATTTTGTAGCTTAGTTTTCTTTTATTAGAAGTGTTTGTTTTGGGATGAGAAGAGAAGCCACGCTATGTCTAGGTTCCCTCAAAACCATCTGCTTAAAAATCATCACTTTTTCATTGTCATTTTCCTAAAAAAAAATCTACAAAACGCAAAATATTCTTTAATAAATTTTGACAAATAATAATACCTTTTTTCTGATTGATATTTGTTATAGTCTTGACGGAATTATTAATTATTATTGATTTTGATTAGAAATTAGGTTTTTCGCTGAAACGAAAGACGTCAAAAGTGATTGATCCTTGAAAAAGCTCTAGTCACTTTGTTCAGGGAGGTGCTTTGTTACACGATTTTTTTATTATCTATAATAAACTACTATTACATTTACATTTTTGAAACTTTGTACATTTTGAAGTCCTTTAAATGAAAATTCTACTCTTACAGTTTACTTGAGGGGAGAAATAATGATTGAAGTTTGATTTCCTTTTCGCAGACTTCATCAATGTCATTGTAAACTTTGTGTTATTCTAAGGATATGGATTGGCAGTTGTGTCAAAATGTTGGCTTAGTTCTCCAAGCACTACTTACACTGTATCCTATAGTTTCTTTTTACGCGTTCTTTTTACAACTACTGAACTAGCTAGTCCTTAATCAGATTATAGCTTTCTTCATCGCCTGCTGTGAAGCCATATCATTTTACATCCGAACTCCTTTAGCCAAAATTAATCTTGTCTTGACCTCTTTCGACTCTTTTACCTTCAAGGACTGCGAGTTTTTGGAACTTAATTGCTCGAGAAAACTTGAATTTTATTCCTACGTTTTTGAGAATATCGATACTGTTGCAGAGCGATTTAGAATCCAGTTTTCTGCAACTTTTTGCCCTATTTCAGATTTCGTGCATGAATCGTGGAATTACAAAACTAAACCCGACTTAGATGATTTAGCAACCATCAGGAGAAAGAAAGGTACATGTGGGTGAATCTAGTAGCTTGTTGTTGGATAAAGGGGCAGTTTATTTAAAGTGAATATTGTGAATTACCAGAAGATGAGTCATAGTTCCAAGACCTGGAATCTTGCAGAAAGGTCTAGAAAGGTCTCCAAAGGTCAGGCAAAGATCTTCTTGACAAGGAGTGCTGGTGAAGAACAACGACTTGCTAAGTTAACGCACCATTTGGACAAAGAAAAAGCAGCCATGGAATCCCAGTTGAGTCATGCGCAAAAACTTCTAATAAAGCGATACGGTGCGGGAAAGGTTGGGGACGGAGGTGGTGAGCCGAATCGGTCATCCCGCGACAGAACCCATACCTACGACCCAAATTTTATAACAAAAACCCATAATTACGAGAAAAAAGATACGTGTAACGAAATAACGGGACGTGCTCGTGCGGCATCAGGTTCATCATGTGACTTAGACGAAAGGAAATCTAGCGGAAATACTCGAAGACACACTGACATCCCGCGGGTTCACTCGCAAGGGAACGTCTCTATGGGAAAGGAAAAAGACAGTGTTCGTGCGGGCAGAAAGATTTCTTTCAGTGTTGAGGATTTATTGAGGAATCGGCAGTCAAACTGCTCAGGGTCTGATGGAGAGATTTACAAAAATCCTAATAGAAGTTCAATTGGAACTTTGAAAATTGATGCTGACCAAGAAAGAAGACCAAGAGCTGTTTCTGAGATTCTTCCACCAATTAATTTGCCACCAATCTTCACGATGGATGAGAATTCAAAAGCAACTGGTAAATTGAATTCTGGACAAACCAGGATGTTGGTTACTGGGGGCCGAAAGACATATCTTCCTGGAAAAATAAATAGTCAACCCAAGGTGGCTGAACTTGATGGACAGAATAAAGTCCTGACTAGACCTACTCACCCTGTTGCCAGGAAGACACCAAAAGATAGTTGTGCTATCACAGATGATCAAACCATGAACTATGAGCTTGGAGAATGTCGATATTTCAGAACAAGGAACTTAGAAGACTGACTTTTATATTGGACTCACAAACATCAAATATTCTGGGTTGTTTTCCACCGCACCATCTTTACACCATTTTCCCAAATATGATAGTGTGCTTTAATTTTTTTCCGTTGCCAAACTTGGGTTCAAATAATGCACTTTTGGTTCCGGATTAGCGAGACTACACCACCACGGGATCGAGTGTGTTTTTCTGTGTGGAAGTATGCTTTGGTGTACATTTCTGCTAGAGTAGCCTTCTCCTCAGACTACTCGCTAGGGTTTTCATTGCAGTTTGAGAGGGAAGGGTGTCCTGTGGAGAAAACGAAAAAGACTAAAGCGAGCAGGGGAGGGAAAAAGACTAAGTTCCTCAATGCTCAGCTAACACCGGAAGCCCAGTACAGGAAAAAAAGATAAAATTGCAAAGAGACACTTGTGGCAGAGGCTACAGCTATAGCAACCCCCAGTCCCTTTAATACCTGTTTTGAATATTTTTTTTACACAATCAATAATTTAGAAATGTATTTTATTAAACTAGTGATTCTTACTAGCTCTCTAACAGCATTAATTATAAAACATTGGCTATCTCATGCCTTTATTCAGACTAGAATATAAAGTAGTTTTATAAATTAAAAAAAAATTGGCCACCAAACAAAATAGATATAAATAAATCATAATAGAAATTTGGAAATACGGAATTGCCTCCATAAATGGATGAATTAGCAGCATGAACTTCGCTATCACCATTTTGTCAATCAGTACTGCTGTAACCAATACTAGATCAAATATGGACTTGTCATTCTGCTTTATTTGTTTTCCCATGCATCATTGGCAGAAATGGTTGAATACTGGGACATTTTACATATATTGTCATAGGTTCAGTCTCTCAGTGTAACAAACTGGTAACGTGAATGATGATTGACAATCTGTATACTGTACCAACACCAATATGTAAATTGAGCAAATGATTGAATCAAACATGGTAATCACTTTGAAAACTGTTTGACGATTTGCGTGATGGTCACAGCCACACCAACAGCTCCTCCAACAACACCAAACAATTGTAGCAAATAATTCTTGGCCACTGTAAGCTTAGAGTTCGTTTCTTTCAGGAGAACATTGTGGAATATACAAGGGAGTATGAAACCAAGGGTTGAGCTGCCGAGAGAGCCACAGAGGGCACCAACATATGCAAAGTCATCCTTCAGTGCAATTGCCACTCCTGCAGTTAGGAGAACCAGTAATGTTCTGAGGACATTCTTGCGCCAGTTTGGTTTCTGAAATGGAAAAACTCAAGATTTAATATAAGTATGAAAATATTCAGTTTTTGTAACTACAGTGGTTTGAGTAAGATCACTCCACACCCTTCTCAAACTGTCCTCACCCCTCAGAAATTCCAATCCCCCTCCACTGGGGAGGTATGAATATTCTTTGGTACTACACAATATACCCTCCTCAGTCCCTCCCCACCCCTTGGTAACTCCAATCCCCCTCCATGAGTGAGGTATGGATATTTTTTGGAACTTTGCAATATACCCTTCTCAGACTTTCCCATCCCCTTGGAAATTCCAATACGCCTCCATGTGGGAGGTATGAACATTTTCTGGAATACTACGAATAAGGAAAATATTTGACCAACCTTTTTCATTGGCTTTTTCATCTTGTTATCTGTAGCAGACAACAACTCTGTTGTCTCATCGATATCATTAACACAGGCAATCCCAGGTCCAATAGAATTGCTATCAATCAATTCCTCATTAACTGGCTCATTTTCAGATGTATCTTGATCCCCATCATTCTGTCCCTCGATGTCTGAAGGAGGTTTCTTCACATTTCCATCTTTAAAAATATAGCTCTCGATAACCTCTGTTATCGGATAGAGCTGTAATGGATAGGTGAAAAGGATTGCTAGGCATAAAAGGATCTGTACTATGATTACTAAGGGTTGACCTTGTGGAAGCATTTGTGTTGAAATCTGTTCAGTAGTGTCACCATAGACGAGATATCCAGCGATACCAAAACCACCCAGAATGAGAGAGATGATTCCAATAGCTAGATGGAGGTAGAGAGGATAGCGCTTTCTGTTGTCTCCCATGCTGGTCTCAATTGGAATCAACTTGAAACAAATAAAAAAAATGGTCGTAAATGGGAGACGAATTTGAGACTTCACAATTAGACAAGACAGAAACTTGATGTATTTATAATGAGCATAAGGTGTTGATACATTTTTGAACCAATTGTTAGCACTAGAGTTCTAAGTTCATTGTGAAAGCATCATTCTTTCTTCTTTTAAAAGGCTAGTACAGAACTTTACGAGTGCATTAATTAAAAATTTTCACTTCAAAACGCAATTTCATTTAAAAGCACTGCACATTGATCAATTTTTTTCATTTGACTTGTCTTTAAAATGTGCTAGTATCTTATGCTTGAATTTCAGCTTGTTATTATTGACGATATAAAACATTTCGCAGTCTGGCTGCAATGATTTGACTCTTAAATCAAAGAAGTATCATTTATTTTGGAAGGTATCCTTGGGATTAATTATAAAACCTACCGTTCCCATGCCTTCATAAGAACTAGTCACCTGACCAAAGAAAACAGGAAATGTTGCCCATTTCGCTAACTTGATGTCTTTAATCCTGAAGGTGAGCCCTGAAAGAATATTGATCATTTAAAATGTTGGAAATTTATGCATTATTACTATAATCTTTAGCATATGTTTTTCTTATTTTAAATATTTATTATTATTATTAAATCATATGCCACTTAAAAAACGCTTGAACATGCTGAGTGTGCACATAATAACTATGTAGCGAAGCTAAAGCTGTGGGATTAAGAATTATTATAAGAGGCGAGAGTTATGTTGCAAAAGGAGGGCATCTATTTTAACTCACTTCTGGCCAGGACCTCAGGTTATCAATAAAATTGGATTTATTTCGTTAGAGACGGAGTGGTGAAAGAAAACAGCTGATCTGAGAGAAAATGTTATCCAATCAGAAGCGAGAAAATTTGAGGTTTCACTTTTCCTCTTGAAATTATTGATTTCCAGGTCACCAAATGAAAAAAAAAGACAGGCTGATGATGAGAGGTTGACAATGATAAAACAATTACTAATGAGTTTTATATTTTTATTGCAATGGTGCGTCAGGTTTTTAACTTTCATTGGTCAATTTTCACAGGCTTTTCTACATCATTTCTACGTCACTATTTCAGATCAGCTGGAAGGGGAAAAAGTGCCTATAGCATCTTGTTCCTTTTGGCACTCACCCTCCCCTCCCCCATCCAAGTTACTGTATATGCATTCCCTAAGATAACATTTGGAAGTTTTACTTACCACTCAACATATATCCCAGAACAGATGTAAATGCAATAAGCAAGGAAACATTAGAAATAAAACTAACAGGTCCAAGCTTTCTCACACGTCGAATAAAAGCCATCAAAATCAGAGGCAGGACTGGAATCAGCACTAATATAGCAAAAGTGGGTGCAGTGCTCTTAGTGTCAAGGTGATAGTCAGTAGAATTGTGAGCCTGCGATGAGTTGACATTTAGCAACGTGTTAACTGGGAATAATGATCCAATAGTGTTGCCGATGAATATCAAATATCCAATACAAAATCCAAACTGTGTCGCAAGTAAGGAAACTTCAACAAGAACCACTCCTAGCTTGCCCAGAGCTATTCGTCCAATATCACCATACATTACTTTTTTCTCTGTCGCATCTCGTATTTCTTCTAACTCTTCTTCTGAAGTGCTGGGGTCTGTGTATTTTGGGTTTGACAGTAAAACTTTCTTGATGGCAGCTTTTTTGCATTTTATTATTAGATGACTGCAATGATCTGTTGCCATAGCAATCAGTATCAACCCAATGCACCCCAACTGTAATCAAAATTTAAAAAATGCGTGACGACAAGGTAAAGAAAACAAGCAGTCAAAAATAAGGTTCTGGGGAGAGGGGTCAGGCAAAAATGTTCACATGTCTATCTTTACCAGTAAGCCACTTTGTCTGAATGCAAACGGCAATGCTATCCAATTGGTTCCAATAAATGACTTGAAAATGTTGGCAAAATCTGTTATCTGACGAAAAACCGTCGGCCTGTAGACAAAAAAAAAATGAAAATTTATGTCAAGATAACAATGGCAACTTTTGGTTTCAAAAGTAATGTTTCACATCTAATGCTGTAAGCTAAAACAATCCTTAATACAACAAAGACAAAGTTAATTATCTAATTCCCTGCGACCAGAGTCTCTTTTTCTCCTTACTTTTCTGCTAGCAGGGAAAATATTTAAAATTCTATGACATCATTTGGCATTTCGGAGTCGACATTTTATTCAGTAATACGAGATGTACCGATAATATGTATGGACAAGATGAATTTTCCATACACTACTAGTCATTTGATATTTAATTTTCGCTTCGAGGATGAAAGTGCAGTAAGAAATTAAGCATGGATTCGGTATAAGAGAGAGCGAAACAGGATACAAGTAACTTACTTTCATTTAAGACATTCCTCAATTCGATGAAACATATGTGATGGCGTTTATGAAAAGGCATTTAAGAGTCAATGATTCTGTTCCTAACTCGTCTAACGCTAAGCTAAATTCTTTAAATGATAAATCTTAAAAGGAAAATCAAGCTACGAGAAAAAGTAGAGTATAAACGAAGGGGAATATTTTTAGAGAAATTATCCTTATGCTCACCTGATCACCGTTACTCCTGTTGCAACAGAGGGGACACTTTTATACCTTGTCATTGCAAATAACAACCAAATGACTACCGTAATTATTAGTTTATAGCTTAATCTTTACTATAAGTCTTTACACTTAACTGATCTTATTCTGAAGTCAATTTTTCAAGTCAAACTTTAGAGGATTTTTCAAGCTTCCTACTGGCTTTTTTCTTCACAATGTTTTCTGGGAAGGTAGATACGTACTTCCGGTTTAGTGCTGAGAATTGGCCAATCAGAACGCTTTATCATGGTAAAACCCCACGTGTTGGGAAATCCCTGAGTCGTGACACTATGCCGTAGTACGCGACTTTAGACCATCATATATTTAACAAATAAAACAGCTTTTTCCGTGATCCGTTCAGTAATAAACCAGGAAGTGGCGTAAGCATGAAGTGTCTTGAGTGCTTACAGCGCTTCATCATCGCTTTATCACTGAACTTAGTCTCCTACGCAGCCGCTATTAGTGTCTTCACGCAACGCTCACTCCCCTAAGTAGGGGAGTGAGCGTTGCGTGACGACACTAATAGCGGCTGCGTAGGAGACTATAATGCAATGAACTGAGCATGGAAAAAGCTGTTTCATTCGTTTTATATGTTATATAGTTACTAAATTTTTTCTGCATTATATTCATTTACCAAAAAAAAAAAAAAAAGGGGGATCGCAGGATCTAGCAGCACCTTTGCAGGCTCGGATGGCATCAGCACTGTGCACCGTTCATCCAATAAAGCAGTTTTCCACCAATCAGCGCGAGTACTAATGGTTTTCAGCTGCTCTAAAAATCCCTTTAACAATTTTTCCTTCAACATTTTCTATGAAACTGTAAGTATTTTAACATGCGAAAATAACAGAGTAATTGTTTTCTGATAATTCTATTGATTTCCTTGTAGTACTCGGTTTTCCATCATGCTTTGTGCTAAAGATTTATTGCTCGTGCACATTGGCTATTATCACACATATTCTTTTCCAGGATTGCAATAACACCCATACCAAGGTTAGAGTATTACATTCCTCATTGCGGCATCCCTGTGGAAATCTACAGACCAAATTAATTTACATTGATTGATCAATTAATTAATATTTGTTCGACGTACAGTTATGCTACCATAGGGAAATGACAAAAAAAGGCTTTTCATACAAGTATAGAATTCTTTATTTTATATTAATATGGTATAATATTGCACGCAGCAAAACAAAAACTATAACATAACTGAACTAACACTACAGCAGCTAAACAACCCTCACCATTTAATCATTTTGATAATAATACCAAATTTTGTCAAAATATTTATTTATTTATTTATATGCTATATTGTTTAGATATTATTAATATATAATGGATATAATCTTGAATATGGCTCACCCCACGTGGGTTCTCCTTTCGTCCAAGTGGTAGAGGTCATCAGCATTTAGTTTTGAAAATGACCTCTAAAATGTATACTGAAGAGAGCTGTTGAAGCCATGTTGATTTCAAACCCTAAAGGTACAACTGACAGTATATGATTGAAAGTGTTCTTTTATGTTTGTTCAATAAAGAAAAAAATTATTATTGACCCTTACGTAATACCATATCAGTTAAAATTTTGAGTTGGAACCCCTAAAACCTTAAAGGTTCACAGAATCAATATTTTTTAACCCTAAAAGAGCTGCTGATCACCCTACCACTTGGACAAAGGAAGTACTCTCCCCCCCCCCCCCCCCCTCCTCCCAGGGTGGAAGACTCTTGAGAGTGAGATAAATTTTAGGTCATCAAAAATATGTAGCATAAACAACCAATTGTGTTTCTTACCCATTCTATGGTTTCATTGGTACCCAAGCTAGACCAGAATGCATTTCGTTTGTCTAGTTGAGAATGTCTGGACTTCACACACAAGCAGTTCATCACATGTAAGTTGATTCTTTCTCTCAAGGCCAACAGTATCTCAGAATTTATCCATTCTTTCTAATTATATCCGTAAGAAACTAGCTGCATGATAAGATAGATAAAGTATTTTTGGATATATGTGTATATTTTAATTAAATATGCAAATTTATTCTTAATTTATTGACCCAAAATAAAGTATCATAATTAACTTAATGATGTAGCTAGTACTAAATTAATATGTGATATTTTAAATATTTCATAATTATTTTACAAATTATTTGTTAACTTAGAATATTTAACAGTTAAATTATTATAAAATTATAGTATATGATGATAGATAAATTAATAATGTCAAGAGTGATTTTACTTGGCCTGCGAAACAAAATTGTATAATTTGTGACTGAAAATCCAAGCAAAACATGAAAAAAATAATAACTTTTTTCCCACAGGCCACTAGTTACAATGCAATTTACCTTACCATGGCCACCCACTTTTTTTACCAATGCCGTTGAATCCTTTCTGCCAAGTGTTTTTTTCAATTTAAAAGGGACCAAAATTGGTATCACCTAGGCAACTTTCTAGCTACATGTATCTACTTTAAGTTTTTGTTGAAAAAAGTACGCAATAATTTCAAATATTTGAGGTCATGCTGAGTGAGTTCACGTGAAAATGCACAAATTCTCACTGTCTGATTGGCTAACTAGTAAAAACAGTTGTGTGGCCACAGTTAGGCACGTCGCACTGTAAATCACTCTAGTGTCTATAACCAGCACTTTTTTAAACCAATAATATAAGCTAAAAGATTTACCCATTATGAGTCAATATAATATAATTTAGTTTAGAAATATTCTATAAAACAAACAGATTTCTTGAAACGCATCTACGCCAAGAGTCGAGACAGTTAAAATGTTATAATATTATATCATAATATAGGTATAAATCATCATGATAAAACAGTAACAGTGCCAATTAAAAAACTTCTAAGCAATTAAAACTAATCTTTTCATCATGTCTAATTATAATCGGTCTTTCTTTGTGTTGCAAGATGACTATTGTATTCTGGGTTAGGGTTATTGTATTGCAGCTGGGTATTGTTTAGCTCCAAACTCATCGTTCTCTGCTATTGTTTTATTGTTTTCATGGCTCAGGTACCCTGTATCACCAAGAAAGAGCCATTATTATTTTATCCCTTTTATCTTAGGCATATTGTTTTCCCACTTCAGACCACGTCTTTTCCTAGAGTACTGTACATGGATTTGTACATGGATTTGAATACAACTCAAATGAGAAATCTTATTCTAAAGAGATTTGACATGTGGTCTTAAATGGGAAGCATTACATCCAAGCCAAAGAATTTTTATGCTTGCACCTAAAATAAGCCTTAAAAAATAAGATTTGTGTGGGCATTTTGCAAGCATATGACTGAAAAGCAATGTCAAATTGCTTTTTTTCTCTTATGACTCAACTAACTGAAAATAGCTGATTAAAAATCAAAAAATACTTTTTCTTCAGAAAAAATACTACCAAGTTTTTCTTTTAAAATTATCTTTCTTAAAGTAGCCATAACTAGGGCATGTAGTCATTCAAATTCCTTTTGGGCCCGATCCACAACGAATAGTAAAAGACTCTAGAAAAATCTAAGATTCAACTGGAAACAGTTTTTCTGTTTCTAGCTTAATTACTTTTGGAGCTCATCTTTGTCACCGCATGCCGACAGGATTATCTGACTTAAAGTAGGTGACTGTATAGAAGGAATTACTTCTTTAACCAGACTTATTAGGAATGCTTTCAGATGACGTCGATTGCATAACATCTGATTTTCTGTGGGGACTTCGGCATTCTGCGGCCAGCTTTAAAGACCCCCTAAGTGCACCAGCAATGTTTTCCAATGAACTTTTCAACTTCATAAACACTTCCTTTGTGACATCGTCATTAGTTTTGTCACAAAGATGAGTAATGATATTAATAATTTCCTCCAACTCCCCCAGAGCCTGCTTCAAATTTCCGACACTTTTATCCCACTGCAGCAAAACATGGTGACTTTTCTTCTTTTCTTCAACTACGCAACCTTCAACTATGCAGCGTAGATCTTTCTCCTCATCTAATTCAACTTGCTTTTGGTGTAACAGAAGCATTTTCTTTTGCAATTCAATTCTTAAGTCTTTCAGTTCACTCTCTAAATTTTTCTGCGATGACTTCTTAATAGGTGGATTCTCTTTCCACTTTGTGATAGCTGTTATTATTTTTCTTCTTGGCCCAAACAAAGTGATTCCTATTTCTTTTAAATCTGCATCAGACAGAGTAAGTAGAGTTTCAAAGTCTACTTCCTGCTCTTCAAAAATTGATAAATATTTGGTTAACTTGAGATCTTGGAGGAACTCAGACACCATGGGGTACTCTGGAGTATCAGGCTGAGATCTCCATCTAGTCGGAGAAGAAATAGGACAATCTAGCCTCTCAAAGTTTTGATTTATGCTACAGCTTTTTACTGTATCACCACTATGTGCAAAAAAGTGTTCCTCAAAGCTGTTTGAGTTGGCCCCATTTCTTTGGCTCTGCGGTATCAACTGAGGACTAGAGGAAGGGATTGTGTTTGCTTGAGTTTCTTTTCCTTTGATATTGATAGCTGCCTGATTGACTTCATTGGGATGAAACGGGTGCCTTGAATTCAAGGAATTTTGTTTGCTTGTTCGTAATGAAGCAAAGGCTTTGGGTCCATCCTTAATGCCGATCCCTGGAGAGCCTTGTCCAAGCTGGAAAATCAGTGTATCTCTAGCAACTGGGCTAGTGCCGAACTCTGGATGAAAGATCAAGTCATCAGCACCTAAACCAGCTTCACTCCTTAGCATATATGTCGGCACATGCATATATGATTGCATATCAATCAAGTTGACAATCGCCATGTGACCACATTTTAATGCAATACTACGTGCATCTTCTCCTGTTGTCGTTTTAGCACTCAGTTTTGCACCTGACTTTAAAATAAGGTTGAAAATTCCTTCATGGCCTTCTTGTGCTGCATAGAGTATTGGAGTACAATCGTGTAGATTCTCTCTGAAACAGGAAAAAGGATTCCTTATCAGATCAAATGATACAGTTAAATATAGAACTTATCTCAAAGGAATGCATGTCTCTACCTGTCCCTCTACATGCTGAGAATTTCATTTCTATAGGAGTTCAAGGCAATCATCTTTCCTTTTATTAAAATTTTTTCTTTTTGCTTTTATTTATCTTTTTCTCTTATTTTTTAGGGAGGAAAGGAGAGAGGTGTTAATGAATATGAAAACTTAATGGAAACCCTGCCTGGACTCTCCGGCTAGCTCATAATTTTTCCTATTTCTATTTCAAGATTTAATGAAAACCCTGATCAACCTAGACAATATTTCTTAGGAAAAATTGTTGGTCAACCATTGTGGATGTTACCTTTTTTCCATGTCTGCACCAGAATCAATGAGCATCTTGACTACATTTTGGTGACCTTGGAAGACAGCATAAAACAAAGCAGTAAAACCATTTCTATCCATAGCATTAATATCAGCTCCATTTTGAAGAAGAAAGTAAACAACGGCCTCATTGCCACAACTCGCTGCTAACATCAACGCTGTAGCTGCTTTATTCGTCGTTCTTGCATCTACATTCACTTGATGCTCAAGTAAAAGGTTCACTATATTTTCGTGCCCAACATAGGCTGCATACATCAGGGGTGTCCATCCCCCTTTATTGATTTTGTCCATAATTTTTTTATCACTATCTAATTTTATAAATTTTCGTACCACATCGTATTCACCCAGAGATGAAGCAGTGTAGACGTCCATTTGAACTACTTCATCGTCTATCCATGGAGCTACAAAATCGGAGTTAAAATTGTGGCTAAGTTCGAGTATACTACTGTGGTCCGTCATTTTGAATGAAAAGTGTGCCGCGTTCACCGGAACTGTCTGTGTGGTTAGAACAACTCAAGGTATTGTATTTATAAAATACCTTAGCTGATTAAAATCGTAATTCTTCGGCGAATTTGTCCTTGATCTTGATGTGGATAGATTTGTAGAGAATTATACCTCTTATTGTTCCAATGTTTTTGCGTATAATTATATGATTACTAATTTAAACCAACGCGTTCCTTTGGCAACTCGACGATCAGCTTGGACGAACACCGACAAAAACAAACAGAATATTTTTATCCAGTAAGTTTTGTCTCTTGATTTTCTGTTTTGTTCTTCTTCTAGTAGTGTTGGAGATTTCTGCTGATGTTTTATGGATCGCAGGAGAAAGTGTGGAGCGCAGCGTTTTTGAGTAAAGAATATCGAATATAAAGCTTTCGTGCACGCAATCAAGACGCCATATTGGATTAACTGAGAAGGGCATTGTGGGTAATAGAAATATTCATTCATTTATTCTTTCTTTCTTTCTTTCTTTCATTCGTTCGTTCGATAAATCTAGGTTGGTTATTGGATCGATCACTCACCCTTTTTTAATGTATTTTCTTTTATTTTGATTCAGCAAATCTTTGGAATGGCTGTTACCATTTCTCAAGATAGCTGTTAGTTACGACCAAGAGAATATGAAGTAAGAGAGCACATCTCATATCTTCATATTCTCTTGTTACGACATTTCCACTTCCATTCTCTGTGCACCCTCCCTGCAAGACCTTTGGTTACGCCCCTGAATTGATCTCTTTTTAAAGTTCATTTGCTATGAAAAAAAATAATTTCAGGATTTTTGCTTTTTCACTTAATAAAACAGGACCATACTTCCAGACATCGAGTGCTGAACCGTCGTATGGCAGCGCGAAGCATTTACGGCTACGCCGGAGATTTCGGCCCCGACACCGCTATCCGGAGAATTACAGACTGATCAAGAAGCTCGACCGATGCCTAAGGGAGAGGTTAGTTGGCCCCTAAACCGTAGATGATTAACCCCTTAGCGGCTAGAAATGTTATTTAACTCGTCTTCATTCAATTTTGATAAGACTCAAGGGCGTAACCAAGGAGAGTGCATTGGGTGCACTCCCCCCCCCTCCCCCACCGCCTACACCCAACAAAAGCTGAAGGTCCGCTGATTCATTCATATTTTTTTGCCATTTTTCCATCTGCAAATTGTTGTGCATTTTAATTATCACTCACCCATTATTGGATTTTTCTTTCTATTTTGCTCCTGCAAATTCTAGATTAGTTATTATTGGATCAATCATTCACCTTTATTTTTTTGTTTTGTTACTGAAAAAAAAAACAAAAAACAAAACAAAACAAAAACACCTTAATTGTAATGCTATACCATTTCTCATGACGGCTGCTAGTTTCGACATAGTTCCATTTGCCTGTGTACAGTACGCACCCCTGGTTACGCCTCTGATTTGTTTTTACTTTACATTATTGCTTTTTTTATTTCTATACGTATGGTTGTTTTTATTGTTTTTAGTTGTTTTACTTTATGTGTCAGTTGTTTGCCTTTAGTCGTTGTTGTCTTTACTTACTCTACTTTTGCTTTTATAATCCTTTGTACGTTTACAACGAACTTTAAAACGGAAAAATGGAGAATATTCTCAGTTCCTTTATCAATATCAACTAAACCGCCGGCACTCAAAAGAAAAGCAAATACTCAAGATTTTGAATTGTTACCGGAAAAGAAGACATTTGAGAAGAGGTTGCGCTCGGTTTAACATATAAACAACTTGAAACTTTGAACAGCTGCTTAGTACCAAAATCTTTAAGTCTTTTTTTAGAATTCGAGTCATTACTAGTAATCTATTGCCAAGTTCAATATAAATGAAGAGCCGCTATGCTGAAAATGCGAAACTAGATCATTAATTGCTTTTTAGTTAATTATTAATTTATTATTATTAGTTTATTAATTAATTAATCAATCAAATTTATTTTTTACTAATTATAGTTCTTAAGGTTCAGCCGGGGGAGGGGTGGGGGTTTCGGCGTTTGCACTTATTTATTTATTCTCTCATTTGTTGTTTGATAAATTTAATTATTACCAGTTTCCGAAACTTACTTTCTTTTTTTCTTTCCTTCCTTCTTTATTACATTTTCCCTCATCTCAGTTTTTCTTTCCTCTTTTGTATAAAAATTACTTTATACAAGAATTGATTCATAATTTGCGCTGCCTACATTTAGTTGTGAAGATTTCTTCCAAAATTTCACAAGATGAACACCTGTACTAACATATTGTCACACTGGTGTGGGAAAAGTAATTTAAAGTTTTAGTTTCATTTTCATGTGTTTCTTTCGAGGTTCTGTGTCGCAGCCATCATTAATTTCGGTCCCAGTTGTAGCCATTATTTCAGTTGGGAACGTCCCAAAACAGCATAGTTTTTGTCATCATTTTGAATAAGCCTAAAGCGAGATGACGTTTTACCCCCGTCTCTAGACCATAATCCTTTTCACACTGCTTTTGTTCTTTAATTATGACTATTGTTCCTGTATTCTCTAAGGAATCAAAAATTTTAATATGAAAGAATTCTAAAAACTATTATGGTATAGAGTCGGGGGTAAAACGTCATCTCGCTTCAGGCTTATTCGCTCTACGAGTTAAAATCTATTTTCCTATGTTTTTCAGGTATTTTTATTTAGCCAAGACTTATTCTTTCTATTTCGAAACGCACTAAGAAATCTTTATTTCCCCTCTTCTAGTAAGGAAAAAGGATTAAAAGCGGTTACTAAAACGTTTCTTAGTATGCTGAACAACTTGTATATCTCATAGAGAAGACAGTTCTTTCTCAGAAGCGGTTGCTTTGTAGCGAAAAAAAGAAACTGTTAAGTTTTCTTAGCAGGGAAAAACGATTAAAAGTGTTACCAAAAAGTTTACATTTCATTTTATTTCGTACAACTTGTATCTTTCATCAACAAGAGCTGCACAACAGTTCTTTAACACACTTTCTGAAGCGGTTGCTTTGTAGCGTATAGACAAACGGGTTGACGCTGCTGTTTAAGCACGTCAAGGCAACGGATGCTTTGTACAATATAGAACCAGTACTGCACGTAGGTCGGAGAATGAAACGAAATAATGTAGAGTACAAGAATAGGCGTCCAGCAAACAGTGTAGATAGCAGTAACAGTAACGCATAGTTTAGTGGCTTTTCGTTTGGAGAGCTGTGCTGCTGATAAATGGTTAATTTGGCTGGACGAATTTGAACGCGACCGACCAAACCAAAGCGCGCGAACTATTCTTATATACAAATACCCCATGATAGGGATTGGTAGCAGTCCTCCATATAGTAGCCATAATATCCCATAAGCTCTAGGGAGGAAATTTTCAGGCCATTTTTCGACGCAGAAATCTTGAGTCTCGTCATACTTCATGACGAGGAAGAGGGGAAGGTTCAGCAAAATTGTGAAAATCCAACAACTTGTGAGAAGGAACGGTAGTTTTGCTGTAGATATACGTCGATCATGTCGATGGGGATAGACTACAGCACAGAAACGATCAACTGCAACTAAAAGAAGTGAGAAAACAGACGCTGCTCCACCGACCCAAATCAGTACACCACCGGATAAAAACTTGCAAAGGAAGTCCCCTTCAATACCTGTTGGATGACGGAAGGCGTGACTGAAAACGTAGCGAGGAAGCACAAAAACTGCCAAGTAATATATCCGAAATTGCCAGGTTCACTAAAAGATAGTCCATGGCTGTTTTGCCTAGAGTGAATTGGAGCTTGAATCGTGTTTTTAAGATCACTAAACAAACCAAAGTATTGCCAAAAATGTCAATCAAAGCAAACAGAGAAAACGCTGATGTTAAAATGACTTCTGTGACTTCCATAATTCTTTTACCTCAGCGCCAGTTCAGAACAATCATTCCGGTTTTCGTTTTAAGCTAGTTTTACTCTTGGTAGTTCCGGAGCAGCTCTTCAAATAAATATAAGAATGAAAACAGGTGTTCAAGTTTTAAATAAATACTTTGAATATTTATGATTACCGCCGCTTTTGCGAGCCTCATGGATATGACAGTGATCATAACAGGTCAATATCATCATATAGATGGCTTTCAAATGGCAAGTCAACAAATTGAGCCAAACTTTAATTTGCCCATCTAATTAATCTTTTTTCAATTTTACTTACTTAAGAACATTTAAAAGCTTATTCTAGATTACTAGATCTATATTTCTAAATCGACCCGGAAAAAAACAAAAAGTTTATTTCATTTGATTAAAAATAATAATGAATTTTTTAGTTCGCATAGGATTTTATAGACATACTAAATAAGGCAATTGAAAGAAAGCATATTATTAGGTTTATGAAACTGATATTAATATTAATCATATCCTTTTTGTAATCACCACCAAATCCTCCAATCTGATAGGTTCAAAGGAGTGCGATTAATTCCCGAATCGCATCCTTAGGAGCTCTTAATCGTATCTTTTTGAAAGAACCAATCATAGAACAGAATTCTTATATTCAGTCAATCAAACAAGCCTTTTCAACGCGTTTGCAAAGTGTTTTTCTCTGTGAAGTGGGACATTTTCACACTTTTTGATAGATTTTATTACGAAAAAGCAAAAAAAATTGTAATTTCGTGCAATTTTGTAATCACTCTTATGATTTTGGTCCAAATTGCACTCCACTCAGTTCAATTACCATCATTGATAAAGTTGATTAAAATTTCAATATTCGCACCTGTTTCTTTTTACTGTGACCTTGCATGTTCTAAAAGAAGAAAAATGACGTCATTGCGTCCTAAAATAAAACCAATGACGTCATTCGAGTATACTTGTAATTGATATGCTAAAGTAATTTTTCCTTGAAAGTTTATTAATATTATAGAACTTATTGTTTTGGAGTCGGTCATTTATCTTTGAGGCAGATGTTAATCAGATGTTAAAACATTTGAACATGTGCTTTCACTAGGAAGCCGAAAACTAAAATTTATCCAATTAACCAACGTGCGACGTTTCATACGTTTAAAGTTTACAAGAATAAATATGACGAAATGATGTTTCATCAAATTTTTTTCTCTTCTTTTTCTTTTTTTTTTTTTTTTTTTTTTAATTTTTAATTTTTCTCTGATTGGTATTCCTGTGGTACAAAATCCCTCTCCCAAGACTCCTAATTATAGTCAGGTCTCTTATGGCAAATATAGGTCCCATCGTTACAGAAGTGACAAAAGCGCCAAATTTGGCAGAGATGTTCCTTAGGATCCACTAAATAATATTAGAGGGGGAGCCCAACGCAATTCTCACAATTAAGGGGGATTAAGGGGTTTTTTAAATTTACCTTAATTACGAATTGGGCTACCTGTGGTGGTTTGCAGTTTTCAAGTAAAACAGCTCACAAGAAATGCAATAGTGATATTTATTGACTGAAACTATTATGCTTACTCATTTCTTCGCATATACATTACATAAGGCTTTTGGATATTTCTTCGCATATACATTACATAAGGCTTTTGGATATATACTAGTTCCCAGTCTCTTCTCGCCATAGCTTATTGCAATTCACGTTCCCTTTCTCAGATTCGCATTTTGAACCTAAATTACTGCTGTTAGATCGATATATGTTCGCGAAACAAATGTACTTTTAAATAGCGCTAATAGAAACGCCAAGAGATAACTATATTATTTGAATTGAGATAGGGCTACATAACGGAAACAATGTTCGATCGCTGAAACTCTTCAGATTGTCCCTTAAAGCTTGATGCAATTACTTTGTTAGCATTGGCATCTACAAAGGGGGGTACATCCCAAGGAAGCCTTGGCACACTTGCATCTTGTACAGGCACGTTTGCAAGAGCACTTAATCAGTTCACTGCAAGCCTTGGATACTTCGGGAATAGTGATCCATTTCGGAACCCATTTGCCATCAACTTCAAACCACGAGAACTGCCCTGGTGATGGCACAGGTGGCTGTGGCTGATTGCTAACTGTCCAGATACCGGCCTGGTAAACGGTGCGCCGGACATGCTGCAAAAGGGCATGGCCTGCAAATAACATTGTCGATGTTATTAAGGATTATTTAGAAAGAGATTGATCCTAGTTTCATGGAAAGAGGGTGCAGCGGGTTAGTTCAAACTTGTCATTGCGAGTATGTGTCCTGTTAGCGTCCTGGCCCCCTGACTCTTCCTCTCATAAGTGAATTGGAGACAAATTGTGATAAAGAAAAAAGTAATATTTACCTGTGTAGGCGGGAGCTTGTCCATTGCTCTGCTGTTCTTGCAGAATAGCTCCATCCGGGTTAGGTTGATGTCGGATAAGGGACTGAGCTTATCGTACAGGATTACCGTGTATCTCTCGATCTGTTTGAAGAGGGGCGAGTCTGTCGTAAGCTGCATAAATGGCGTTTTGGCAAGCATTTCGAATGTGGGCGTGACTTCTGGAAATATCTCCCATGCCTGCCAGGCTGACTTCTTCCCTTTCCCAAAGAAGCAGGAGGTGGTATCGCATCCAGTTAATGCGTGGAATACAGGCAGGGAAGTAGATCGTGGTTTACCAAGTACAGCATAAATAGAGTTGACGCTGACGAAGCAAAGTTTCGACCCATACCAAAGGCTCTCAGGTCATGAAATTTTCCCACCAAGATGAGTAGGACATCGGTATCCACGGTTCGGACGAGGACAGTTTTTACCTCTTCAACTTGGATGGCGTGAAGGATATGGACCACAACCCTCGTATCTGCCTCCTCGTGAGTACAATCTGTCATAGCGGTTACAGAGCCAATGGAAATCACAGAAGTACCTGGAGAAAAATCATTTCGGTAGTTAACATTTTTTGTGTGATTCCAACATAGGTTATACACATTAGCATGATTGTTACCACTTTTCAATATGTCTTAGTAAGAACACTGAGGGGGGTCGCTTAGCCGAAAGATTTGTTAGTTAATTTCCTTTGCTGTATTACACATACAGCATATTTTGTTTGAGTATCATAGCTGACATATGTGTTGCATGCTACCTGATGTAACGTGGATTGTCTTCGTTTCTGGCCAGTTATGTCCAGCAACCTTCAACGATAGGAACTGAAACAACTCTTGTTTGTTTAACGGGTCACGCAGGAATGACAACCAGTTGGATGGTAGTTTAGTACCATACCACTCAGGATCATAGAAATGAGCGACTTTAGACTTTCTGGGGTGAACATTTCTTGACAATCTGTAGTAAAACTTCCAGAAAAGTTGAATCCTTTATGCTCAAGTATGTCTCTTCTTACAATTGCGGAAGCCTTGGCCAGTATCGTGGCGTCCTCGGAGAAGTCCCTTTCAGTCCTTGATTGCATCTTTAACCATGCCCTTTAATGCTTTCGTGAAAACTATGACAACATTTTTTCCATCATTTTGCTCTTGTGCATCATGAAACTGTTCTAACAATGAATTCTTCAGTCGAGTCTTATTTACAGTCTTATAAACGCCCAAAGCTTCAAGACGACTTATATAAAGTGCATGCAATTCAGATAGCATAAAAAGAAGCTTGTTTTCCTTAACAGAAATCTCAATATACTCAACCAACTCAATGGATGCTTGAGATTCCATAATCCTCTCATCCTCTTCTTCACAAGATTCTTGCCGTTTTCTAGTGAGATGACTTCTATACCGATTCCTTAGATCAGTCAAACATTTAAGGTAATATTTGGCCTCAGCAGCTATGAGATCAACTCCCGAGATCTTTGGCATTAGCATAGCATCGTTTATTTCAGTAATTATGCGACAGATATTCTGGTCAGTCGAAAAAGTTGTGACCTCATGTAGCTGTCCCCCCTTACCGCAGAAGATCCACCTTATTGTGTGTTACTGATTGTCGTCGATTCTTTAATACAGGGGCTTTCTCTCCTTCTGGGTGGTCTTCTTCTTTCTTCCTTTTCCTAGATACTCTTTCTTTGGCTTTTTGTAGCTTCGACAAATTGAATTTCAAATAGCAAGACTTGTGCCAAGACGCCTCGTTTTTAATTAAAACTTCAGTGTCTATATCAAGAGCGAAGGGAACATTGACTGGCAGGGCACCTAGTGAGCTAAACTCGAGAACATTCTGAACAAAAGAGGCATAGACCGATGCAGGTTCATAACAGGAACCAGATGCTCTAAGAGGACATCTTAAATCTTCTGTTGTAGTTGTTTGGCATATGATGCATCGATTCCAAGATATTTCCATTTCCGATTCTGAAATAATTATATTTTCGATTAATTTTAGCTAATTAATTCGAAAAACAACTTAAAATTCAAAGAAAGCCTGTTAAACCAAACTTTTATATATATTGCAATATAAAAAGTAGCAAGATTACGGCCTTTTAAGAGCAAAATACTTACAGGTTTTGTAGGTAAGTCTGGGGGCCGCCATCTTGGATTTAGCCAGTGGCCGAGTGGGACTGGCCACTAGTGTTTGAAAGAGATGCCGAAAAGTAGCTTTTTTGTTAAGATTTGGGGTTGTAATCGATAGCCATGACAGATAATGCATTCCAATGGGTAGATAGCTGTTTTAAAATTTATTCAAAACGATTTTACATATTTAATGAATATATTTTAAAAAAGAAGCACAGGGAGCCCAATTCGTGAAATCTGAAAAAGTAAATCCTCCGTAATTCCCCTTAAAGGACAATTTACGTTGGGCTCCCCCTCTAACATTGATAGTACTACCATCAGCTACAACTATGCCAAGTTTGGTGCTTTTGTAAGCTCTGTAACGATCAAGACCATAAGAGACCTGACTATTAATTTTTAACTCACATGCACCGGAAGTAATGTTGCTAGTAGTTTCTGAAGGGAAGTTCTTGGGGGAAAAACGCCTGCAAAAAGCTCAAATTTCCTACTTAAGGTTAGTAACAATTTAGGGAACGCTTTATAATATGATGTGAATGTATTTTTGCAAAAAATCTGACAAAACATTGAGTGCCCTTGAGGGCTTTGATTGCAAATAATGTCCCATTTGCGTGGCTCTAAAATTTAGGAGCCAGTTTTCAAAAATTCTTAATTTACGTTAATTCAGTACCTAATATACGCTTGAACTTGTGTTTTGATAAGTTGTTTTTGAGGATTTCCAGCAGTTTGTTCGCCAAACATTTCAAGCTTTAGTTCTGCTTTCGAAAGAGCAGCTTTTGTTGACATACATATGATATGCATACAGTATATGGCGTCAGTCGAAAGGATCTAATCTTTGCTCAATATTCGTGATTTATTCCTTCGAATTGTCTCTTTCTTACAACATCAAAACGTTGGAGTCAGTACATGAAGATTTTGTGTTGTTTATTTTAAGCATGACTCATCTTTTCTGGTCTCTGAATTCAGACGGAGTAGCCTTAGTAAATCTAGTCTGTTGGAGATAAGATTATGCTATTGGTATCATAAACAATTTAATAATATTAGGAGACTTTTTGAATTATACAGTTCACCTCCTGCTGCCTTAACATGTATCGATGTAAACATACAGACAAAATATCCATCGTACCTCCCCTGTGAAGAGTGTATATAGGCCGATCTTTATTTACGTTTTTTTCCTCATGAGCATTACAAAAAATTTCAAGCTACAAGCAAATCGACTCCAGAAAGCGAAAGAGAATGTCTTATTTAGTAACTACTGAAAATTTGAGAGTAATATATTCAATATTTTGAAAGCAAACTTTTTTGAAAACAGTATTAATTACAAAGAAATGTATGGTCGTGTGGCAAGTCTTATGTCCAATACTTCCTTTGAGGATTTTTTTGGGGGAAGTAAATGCTTGAGCAATCAAAATATGACATGGTTTTTTACAGTTGATATGCATTCAGCTGTCTGAATGTATATTGTTACACTTTAGATTGGACTGAGAAAATTAACGTCTACCCAAGATTTATAACTGGGTTTTCGAATTAGGTTTTATTATTGCATTCACCATCACCATCATTATTATCACCATCATCAACATCATTATGAATCATCACCACCATCATCATTACTAACATCACCATCATTACCATTGTCATTATCATTACCATGCATCATCATCACTATCATCATCACCACCATAATCATTGTTACTATCATCATCACCATCACCATCATCCTCATTACCATCACCATCATCATTATGAATCATCAGCATCATCACCAACCATCATCATTGTCATCATCACCATCACCATCACCGTCATTATCACCACCACACCCTTCGTCATCTTCATTGTTGCTATCATTGTCATCATTGTCATCATCATCATTTTATATCTTTTTTACAGGTCATTCCACTTGTAAAGCAAGAAGATATTAAAAAAGAGCCAACCTTGCTTAACTGCCTAAAATGAAACAAAACAGCACAGAAGTTGAGCCACTATCAGCCATCGACATTGCTCTGACCATATCTTTTGCCATCTTATTGATTGTCAACCTTATCAGCAACACTCTTGTCTGTTGGGTTATCTGGAGATATAGAGAGACGAGAAACCTTATGAATTATCTTGTGGTGAACCTGGCCCTCTCAGATATCATGGTTGCACTGTTTATTGCACCACAGTATGTGCTGCGGCATTTGTTTAAACATCCAGAAGGCATTGCAGGAGATGTGTTATGCAAATTAGTAACAGGTGGAAACTTTATTTGGACAGGTAGGTTCATGTTATTTCATCCATCCATGCTTCCATTTATTATTCCATTCATCAACCTATCCTTCCATTCATAGCAATCCACTCACTTTAGTGGCCATCGCCACTCATTCATTTTCCCATTCATTCAGCAGGCGTAGCACAGTTGGTTAGTGCGCGACCTTCAGAGCTCGAGGTCCACGGTTCGATCCTTAGGATCTCCACATCTGTTTCGACTTCTCTCTAATCCATGTAGCTTCAGCTTTAAATACTCTTAAAACAGAGCACTGATGGAGAGGGGGGGTAAAGTGCACACCGTCAGCTTCCATTGATAACAGTTGAATTTCAACTGAAGGAACTACCGACATTAGATATAGGTACTTTACCTTTTTCTCATTCATCCATCCATCCATCCTTCCATTTATCCATACATCCATCTATCCATTATTGTACCCAGACCCTTCTCACCAAAGAATCAATTTTTCGCTAGGAAAGCTGAGAAGGCTTTGGGTACAAGATTTGCCATCTCCACTCATTCATTTTTCCATCCATTCATCCATCCATCCATCCATCCATCCATCCATCCTTTCATTCATTCATTTTCATCCATTCACTTTAAGTGGCCAATGCCTCTAACCTAACTTACTCATTTACCTATCTTTCCATCCATGCATCCATTCATTCATCCATCCATCCATCAATCCATCCCTCCCTCCCTCCCTCCCTCCCTCCCTCCCTCCCTCCCTCCCTCCCTACCTACCTACCTACCTCCATCCATCCATCCATCCATCCATCCATCCACCTACTTATCCATGCATGCAATATATCCCTGTCTTCATCAATCCTTTTCCCTTTTGTCTTTCATTTTTCCTCCATTGACTAATATCTTACGTTGTCGTAGGAGGAGCAGCATCAGCCTTCACATTGGTAGCCATCGCCATCGAAAGGTATTTTGCGGTTTCTAATCCCGAAAGGAGTGAAGTGAGCTCGCGCCGTGTTAAAGGTATTATCATTGGCTCTTGGATATACGCAATAGCTTTTAATCTGCCTTTATTCTTCGTTATCGAATACGAAAAATTATCGAACGATTTCCGATGCCCCGAGAAATGGCCGAAGGAGATTTACGGAAAAATCTACACCATCGGAACATTTTTTATTTTAGGTGTTATTCCAATCGGAATGATGGCGATGTTCTACTCGCTTACTATTCGAGCTCTGTGGAAAAATCGTTTTCCAGCAACAGCGCAATCTGACCTGGCGATCGTGCGGCAAAGAAAAAAAGCGACAAAGATGATGTTCGTCGTAAGCGTTCTGTACACCATCTGCTGGTTGCCAAACTTGATACTCTACATGTTATCGATGTATAAGCCATCTTTGTACACATACTTCTCTACGTCCTATATTGTCAGTGTTGTACTGGTTTGCGCAAACTCCACCATGAATCCCTTCGTGTATACCCTACACAGTTCAAGGTTTAGAGACGAGTTGAAGAGCATTATGTGCTGCATTAGACACGGTCATGTTGACTTTCTTCGATCGCTTTGAAACGCTATGAAAATATCAGTCAAACTTCTTGCTGGTCGACATGTTGGATTTTGACTTAAATCAAGGATATGCCCGTGTAGGGAAGGCATCCAATCAGACGTTGCGCAACTTGTAACATTTTTATCTAGCCAATCAGAATCTGTATCAGTCATTGATATCAATCTCTTATTCAATCAGATGTTGCGCAACTATGTAACATTTGTATCTAGCCAATCAGAGTGTGCGTTAGTCATTAATATCAATACCTTATCCAATAAGATGTTGCGCAGCTTGTAACATTTGTATCTAGCCAATCTGAATCTGTATCAGTCATTGATATCAATCTCTTATTCAATCAGATGTTGCGCAACTTGTAACATTTGTATCTAGCCTATCAGAATGTGCGTTAGTCATTGATATCAATCTCTTATTTAATCAGATGTTTCGCAACTTGTAACATTTGCATCTAGCCAATCAGATTCTGTATCAGTCATTGATATCAATCTCTTATTTAATCAGATGTTGCGCAACTTGTAACATTTGTATCTAGCCAATCAGAGTGTGCGTTAGTCATTGATATCAATACCTTATCCAATAAGATGGTGCGCAACTTGTAACATTTTTATTTAGCCAATCAGATTAGCGTTAGTCATTAATATCAATACCTTATCCAATCAGATGTTGCGCAACTATGTAACATTTGTATCTAGCCAATGAGAGTGTGCGTTAGTCATTGATATCAATACTTTATCCAATCAGATGTTGCGCAACTATGTAACATTTGTATCTAGCCAATGAGAGTGTGCGTTAGTCATTGATATCAATACTTTATCCAATCAAATGTTGCGCAACTATGTAACATTTGTATCTAGCCAATCAGAATCTGTATCAGTCATTGATATCAATCTCTTCTCAGATGTTACGCAGCTTTAATAGAGTAATATACGATATAATATATTTACTATGCTTAATCTATAACAACAGTATTTAGCCAATTAAAAAGTGTCTATATTTAAAGCATAATATTGTTGTCAGCCAGCGAAATTAAAGGCATATATTAACTGTTTCATGAACCAACGGAATGTCAAAATGAAAAATATTTTTCTTCGTGGAGTTCGACTACAAACGGCTACTATTCATCAGGCGATGGTGTACAATCTTTGGTGCGTCAGTCTTAAAGCACTCGTCGAAAACTGTGCTGTGATTGGTAGGTCGGTTTGTGCTGTGATTGGCTGTTTTGCCGGTTGTGTTTTGCGTCTACGCACAGAGTGTTTTCTTATTGTCGATATTGTCGGATATTTTTTGCTGTATAAATTATTAATTTTCTCCTCAAGAGTAAATCAAAATATTTACATAGGATTTTTTATCTTCTATATGATTTCTTTTTCATTTGTAAAATGATTGCATGGAAAATATATTTTTTTGGAACGGTAAAGCAAAGTTACTTCAAACGGTATTCCGCCTTCAGTGAGCCAATCAAAACACATATACAAAGACAACATCCAATCAGCGTGCTTTTAAAAGTAAGGAAGCCATTTGAGTGTCGCGGTACCCGTATGTTTGACATGCGCACTTAAAAAGTGTACTTTTCTTTTTTAAATTCTCCAATTCTCTCACCGGATAAAGACGCGGAAACTAATGTGTCTCATTAAATAGACAACAAAGCACCCAAGACAAAGGAAAATAGGCTGAATTTGTCAGGTTAGTACTTATGACTTTAAATATTTTTATTTATCAGTACGTGCAACTTTTCTTCGTCATTTTTCCTCCCATCCCTTCATCTACACCTAACCTCACATAATCGTCTGAATTTTAGATTCTTATTTATTTAAATACAGTTGGCTAGCCGTGCCCTGACTTAGATCCGCCCAGAGGTTGTTTTCAGGGTTCCATCCAGTGAGTTAGCCATGCCCTGACTTAGATCACCTCAGAGGTTGTTTCAAGGTTTGACCCGTGAGATATAGCCGTGCCCTGACTTAGATCAGTCCAGGAAAAATTTATAGCGTTTCGGAAGCCATTAAATTAAACCAACAAAAGATAGAGCCCTTGGTTACCGTTGCTTCGCCTTCCCATAAACTCGATAATTTAGCTAAAATACTCCATAACTCTGCTCGCAGAAAAAAAGACAATGTTTTAAAGTTTTATAGTTTCTTGTCCTGTTGAATTACAATAATAAACCCTGTAAACGTTTAATGTATTTAGCCGTGAAGCACGGGTGGCGTGCGCTGCTAATGCGCCGCCTTTCAACAATGCGACCTAGGGTTGAGCTTCCCCGGTCTCGGTGTCGTATGTGAGTAGAGTTGTTTGTTGGTTCTCTTCTGTGCTTCGAGGGTTTTTCCTCTGGGTTCTCCGGTTTTTCCTCCCTCCACAAAAATCGACTTCTAAATTCTAATTCGATCTACCAGCTGCCTTATCAATTGAGTCGCAAGGCCTGTTAGGCATTAAGCCGTCCACCTAGGAGTGGTAAACGCATTCGTTTTTGTGAACATTTCATAAAAGTTAGGAGCAAGAGCACATAAGAAACCGGTGCTCTACTATTTACATAAAAAATAAAAACCTGCAAACGTTTTGTGTATGATACGTGAACATTTCATAAAAGTTAGGAGCAAGAGCACATAAGAAACAGGTGCTCTTTGCTTGGACATTTTTTGGTCAATATTATCCCGCCAATGATTGAGAGGTCCATCGATTCGACCAATAGTAAGCCATCTTATTCCTCAACATTCATTAAGCTATTACTCAACTCGGCACGTTTGTGTAAGTCGTAATAAGAACATGTGTCCTGTTCTCTGCGGAAAGCGAAGTCTTGATGAACTTCCCCTTCGACAACAAAAAAGGTCTTTTTTCTTTTCCATTGTTCTTTCATACAAACTCGAACGCGTTGTCGCACAAAAGCGCGGGAAAAACCCAGGACCAAAATACACCATCTTTCAATCGTAAGTTAATTTTCAAATTGATAACATTAATAATAATACTGAATTGGTTAATTTTCAAACTAAATCAAGTTTAAACACATATAGGTAAGGAAAATTATTTTTATTCGTTTTGAAAAAAAATGCTTCTTTTTACAAATGTTTTGAACATCTTCTTAATTTATTAGTATCTGAAATGACACGGCACAGATATCATAAAATTTCAAATGCTTTTAAAATAAAACTTGTTAGAAATATGAACAAATTTTCAAACTTCATTCAATTCTATTATTTTCGTTTTTCATACATTGATAATCTTGACTTTTTACTCTTTCTCATAAGTTTTCACTGTATAATTCCGCCAATTTACTTTAGATTTCGTTGGAATCGATAGCGTAAAGTGGAAACCAAAAAAATATATTTTTCTTTGTTTAATGGTGAACGAAGGCGTTAATTAGATAAGCAGAATAAATGAAAAATGAAGAAAGTAAAGTGACCTTAAGTATACGGCGATAAATTGACGTACGGCATATCTAAGGAAATTACTGTTGCCGCAAAAGTAAACAATGTTTTCAAACAGAAAGAGATCGTGTTATGAATAATATTCAGTGTAACCGTATCATTCGTTTTTTTTTTATTTATTTGTTTTTCTTACTTTCATTAGTCGTTTTCTCAATAAGAAATGTCTCTCTTTCCTTCCTTTAATTTTCATATATTTTTCTTTACATAGTATTAATTTTATCATTCAGCATTTGCTTAACTTACCACTTCACTTCCTGGGATACCTAAGCTATCCCAGTAAATTAAAACAATTGGTTTCGTCGCGATATTTTTTAAACTATCATTTACTTGTTTCCAGAACTAAAACTTCGCCATTATGGAGGAAGCAACATACATCGGCCTCACATTCGCCTTCACTGTCATGTTCCTAACTGACGTCATCGGCAACTCCCTCGTCATCACAGTAGTATTACGTCATCGCTCAATGCAAACCCCAATGAATTATCTGCTAGTAAATCTTGCAGTTGCAGACATGATGGTCGCTGTCTTTATATCCATACAGTTCATCGTCGGCCCTCTGTACACCCACCCGGACGGCACTATTGGTGTCCGTACTGTGTAAGGCTGATAACAGGGGGGGCAGTGGCGTGGACAAGCGCTGTGACATCAGTTTTCAACCTCGTCGCAATATCCGTTGAACGGTACTACGCTATTCTGTACCCTCACTCTGAAAGAGGACGTATAACTAACCGAAAACTGAAGTACATCATCGCGGGGTCCTGGATGGCAGCTCTCTTATGGAACGCTCCTCTTTTTATTACCGTTACCTATCGTTATGATATCAAGACGTGCGGCGAGGTGTGGCCCAACCAAGTCCTTCCCAAGATATACAGCTTTGGTTGGAACGTGTTTGTCGGTGCCGTCCCAATGTCTATCATGTCGTACATGTACATTAAAGTCATTCGAGCTCTTTGGTTCAAATCAGACACCACGACACACCAAGCCATTATAAGAACGCGGAAGAGAGTGACGAAGATGGTGATTGCAGTCAGTATCATTTACGCCATCTGCTGGACACCAACACTGGTGATATATTTTCTCGCCTACATGTTACCAGACGAAGGCGTCCACTCCACAAACCATCAGATCAGCATCGTCCTTGCCACTTTCAACTCCAGCATCAATCCTGTTATCTACAGTCTACAAAGCACTGGGTTCAGAAAATACCTCTGTGAGATGGTATGCTGTGGAAAGCCGTGTATAACTGACAACAGAGTAGATGATGAAGTATTAGCCAATCACGAGAACCCTGTCAATGGCCAAGACACACAAGAAACCCCTGCCTATACATCACCGTGTAAACTACAGTTCTAGCCTTGTCAGTAATACTTTATGGTGATAATAGTGAAACGACTTGTGCTGGAACTTAAATATGTATATATTTTGTTTATTTATAAATTTAAAATAATGAAACAGTTTTTTTGACCGTACTGTGAAACTCATGGTACAAACGTATCGTGCCGTGACCGTGACGGGGACGTGCCGAGGCATTTTTTTATGGCCAAGCAGTGATCTCGTGTCCTTTGATTGGCTCCTAAGATGGATGACGTCAGTTTAGTACCGTAACCGTATCAGTCGCTGTAACAGTATGTTTGACATGCGTATTCAAAGATCGTAATCTTTCTTTTTCAAATTCTCCAATTCTCTCACCGGATAAAGACGAAACTAATGTGTCTCATTTAAAAGAAAGCAAAGCACTAAAGATAAAGGAAAAAGGGCTGAATTTGTCAGGTTGGTAATTATGACTTTACATATTTTTATTTCAGTACAATTTTTCTTTGTCATTTTTCCTCCCATCCCTTCATCTACACCTAACCTCACATAATCGTCTGAATTTTAGATTTCTAATTATCTCAACTTAATTCATTAACTTGTTAAAATTGTAATTTCCCTTTTTTATGAGTATTGTAAATATTGCACTCGTTTGTTTTTAGACGCATCAATAAATTTCTATCTTTTTAGTTATTGCTTTTGTAAAATGCATGTCTCGTGTAAGACTCGTCAGTCATACTCGACCGTGATCATTCATCTGCTAAATTGTTATAAAATCACCAATCGTTAGATTTTAACTTTTTGTTTTGAAGGTTTAAATTTTAGGGTTTGACCTATAAGTTAACCTTGCCTTGACTTAGATCAGCCCCTTGAGAGGTTGTTTAGGGTTTGACCTATGAGTTAACCTTGCCTTGACTTAGATCAGCCCCTTGAGAGGTTGTTTAGGGTTTGACCTATAAGTTAACCTTGCCTTGACTTAGATCAGCCCCTTGAGAGGTTGTTTAGGGTTTGAAATATGAGTTAACCTTTCCTTGACTTAGATCACCCCCTTGAGAGGTTGTTTAGGGTTTGACCTATGAGTTAACCTTGCCTTGACTTAGATCAGCCCCTTGAGAGGATGTTTAGGGTTTGCCATTGGTTTACATTAAAAATAAAAACCTGCAAAAGCTTTGTGTATGATCCGTGAACATTTCATAAAAGTTAGGAGCAATATTAGAAACAGGTGCTCTTTGCTTGGACATTTATTGGTCAATATTATCCTGCCAATGATTGAGAGGTCCATCGATTCCACCAATAGTAAGCCGTCTTATCCTCAATATTCATTGAGTTATTAACCAACTCGGCCCGTTTGTACATTGTCATAAGAACATATGTCCTGTTCTCAACGAGAAAGCCTCTTCCTCTTCGAAGAACCAAAAGGTCTTCTTTTTTCCCCATTAATTCTTTCATACAATCTCAAACGCGTTGTCGCACCAAAGGGCGGGAAAAAACAGGACCAAAATACACCAGCCATCAATCGTAAGTTGATTTTCAAATTGTTAACAATGATACTCAGTGACTGAATTGTTGGTTTTCAAGCTAATTTAAGTTTAAAACCTATATAAGTTAGGAAAAATATTTTTATGAGCTTTGAAAAAATATTGTTTTTCCAAACGTTTTTTAACATCTTTTTGTTGTTAGTATCTCAAATGGCACAGCATAGAAAATAAAACAAATTCACCCCTAATTCCTCCTAGAAAAAAGTTTTTATTTATTTTGATGTTTAGATAAAGTATGATACTGATTTGATTTTCCAAATATCTTGTGCAGCATTTTTCAATTTCATTTCTTTTCCGTAAAATCCTTCGGACTGAGTGTAAACTTAGATTAACTAAGTATCGCTACTATTCTAACTTCGTTTCTCTCTTCGATAATGAATATCAGCTTAAACTCCGGTTTAAAATTTCGAATACTTTTAAAATAAAAATCGCTTGGAATAAGAACAAATTTTCAAACTTCATGCAATTCTATTATTTTCGCTTTCTATACTTTGGATATCTTAATTTTAGTCTTTCAAGTTTTCACTGGTTAAACTTAATTCAGCCAAATTTACTTTAGATTTCGTTGAATGCGATAGCGTAAAGTAGAAACTATGAAATATATACAATTTTAAGGTAAAATATTAAACATGAATAAGGTAAAGTAACTTTAAGTGTACGGCAAATCTAAGAAGTATTACTGCTACAGTATTAGTAAGCAATGTTTAGAAAATAGAATGGGATTATGTCATCAATAATATTCAGTGGAATTCGTTTTTCTAATCGTTTTTCTTACTCGTAGATCATTAGTCGTTTGCTTAATTAGAAAAATCTTCTCTTTCCCCTCAATCTTCATATATTTTTATTTACATAGTATTAATTTTATCATTCACTATTTGCTTTACACATTCACTTCGCTTCCTGGAATACTATCACCTGTTCAACAGACCCTTTTTGTCCTTCCTTTCGTCAAGACTATTTTTCTTCGCCTCCCTCCCCTCCCCTATAGTAATCGCATCCCTTCCCTATTGCCAGCAAAAATTATATTAAACATTAAGTAACTCTTGTTTTACATTAAAAACTAGTGTTCTCTTTTTTCCAGAACTAAAACTTCGCCATTATGGAGGATGCAACATACATCGGCCTCACATGCGCCTTCACTGTCATGTTCCTAACTGACGTCATCGGCAACTCCCTCGTCATCACAGTAGTATTACGTCATCGCTCAATGCAAACCCCCATGAATTATCTGCTAGTCAATCTTGCAGTTGCAGACATGATGGTCGCTGTCTTTATATCCATACAGTTCATCGTCGGCCCTCTGTACACTCACCCGGACGGTACTGCCGGTGTAGTACTGTGTAAGCTGATAACAGGGGGGGCAGTAGCGTGGCTTAGCGCTGTGACATCAGTTTTCAACCTTGTCGCAATATCCGTTGAACGGTACTACGCTATTCTGTACCCTCACTCTGAAAAAGGACGCATAACTAACCGAAAACTGAAGTACATCATCGTGGGGTCCTGGATGGCAGCTCTCTTATGGGTCACCCCTCTTTTCATTACCGTTACCTATCGTTATGATATCAAGACGTGCGGCGAGGTGTGGCCCAACCAAGTCCTTCCCAAGATCTACAGTTTTGGTTGTAACTTGGTTATCGGTGCCATCCCAATGTCTGTCATGGTTTACATGTACACTAAAATCATTCGTGCTCTTTGGTTCAAATCAGACACCACGACACACCAAGCCATTATAAGAACGCGGAAGAGAGTGACGAAGATGGTGATTGCAGTCAGTATCATTTACGCCATCTGCTGGACACCAACACTTGTGATATATTTTCTCGCCTACATGTTACCAGACGAAGGCGTCCACTCCACAAACCATCAGATCAGCATCGTCCTTGCCACTTTCAACTCCAGCATCAATCCTGTTATCTACAGTCTACAAAGCACTGGGTTCAGAAAATACCTCTGTGAGATGGTGTGCTGTGGAAAGCCGTGTATAACGGACAACAGAGTAGACGATGAAGTATTAGCCAATCACGAGAACCCTGTCAATGGCCAAGACACACAAGAAACCCCTGCCTATACATCACCGTGTAAACTACAGTTCTAGCCTTGTCAATAATACTTTATATATATTGGTGATAATAGTGGAATGAATTGTGCTTGATCTTAGATATGTATATAATAAATGAGTTTCGCATTCGATGTATACCGCTGTTTTTGAAGACCGCAGATTCATTTACACAGGCTTAGCCTCGTTTATAAGTCAGCTATTCACAGATACCATTCAAAGTCCTTGAGATTTCAAAACATTGGTATTTTTCAACGTTACAATTGTTTCTTGCAAATCGTTTGCTCTTAAACGACGCAATTAAACAGTATTAATAACATGCATTTATATTGTCAATAATATCTATAGTAAAGAGCGAAAACAAACAAGGGAGCGAAAAAATAGGCATAGGAAGATGATTTCTTTTTTTATTTTATTTTATGATGATACATGATGGCGATGGTGATGCAAGTTGATGATACATGATGGCCGGTGATACATGATGGTGATGGTGATGATGATGGTGATGCAAGATGATGATGATGGTGATGCAAGATGATGATGGTGATGGTGATGCATGATGATGATGATGGTGATGCAAGATGATGATGAAGATGATGGTGATGCGTGATGAAGATGGTAATGATGATGATGATGGTGGTGATGCGTGATGAAGATGATAATGATGATGAAGATGATGGTGATGCGTGATGAAGATGATAATGATGATGAAGATGATGGTGATGCGTGAAGATGATAATGATGATGATGATGATGGTGATGCATAATGATGATACATGATGGTGGTGGTGATGGTGATGCAAGATGATGATCCTTTTTCTCTCTCGAAAGTGAGAAAACTGCTTTTGATTTTTCGTTCAAAGTTCAACTAAAAAGCTGAAAAATACGAGAAAATCTGTATCCCAAAATACACCAGTACTGACTAAAAAGTATTTTTGGAAAGTAAAGATTTTGTTTTCTCTTTGGCGAAGTGAAATAAAAACATATTTCAAACGTTGCGGCAAACTTGTCCATAAAGATCTCGAATCAGATCTCAATCCAAATGTTTTAAGTTTGACTAAAATTGAAACTGGTTAAGCTATTGACCAATCACATTGCATGTGCTTATATTTTAAGACAATCAGATTGCGATGGCGCACTAGTTGGTCAATCAGATTGCTCGTGGTTATATATCAAATTTTATATCAAATAGTACGTGCCTATATTTTACCCGATCAAATTGCAACTGCAAATACTCTCTAGCCAATCAGATTGTTCTAACTCTTTAACCATTCAGATTGCAATCTCGATCTTTTTTAGCCAATTGGAATGCGCTTTGCATTCTATTTTTTCCTCCTATTTTTTGGTCTATTTATGTCTTCGCCAGTGTATATAAATAGAATGAAAAGTTCCATAATCTTAAACCCAGCTTAAACTTTACACGAACATTGAAGCGACAACACCAGACAGGCTAAGACAGATCGGTGTCCAAAGAAGATAAGTTAACAGACTCGTCAACCATAAGTCAGGATTTAACCCTCCCACAACAACCAATAAGGTAAGCTTTAATATTGATAACCATTTGTATAATTTCTCTACCACCAGTTAATGTTTACTAAGATAAGCCTCACTTAAAAAAATTAACGAGCAAATTGACAATAAAAAATCAATCATGTTAATCCAATAATAGAATATCGCTAAATTCACTTATATCTCAGACGCATTTAATCGACCATGCACCATTTCTTTTCTATTTGTTGTCTCTCCTCGTCTTGATTTCATAACTTGGCCAACAAACGGCTTTCTTTGTTGATTTAATAAAATTTATACGTAATAACATTTCAAGCCAAATAAAGACATTTTTTTGTCATTTTGACTTAAGGAATAAATTAAATTAAGTAAATATGGCACCTAACATCACTTCATCCAGTGTAAAAGTGTTTTTAATCCTTATTTGAAGAGAAAAAGGTTTACCTAAGTGTTAATCCTGGAAAGCAAAGACTATAAGCTAGAGTTGGCGGGTTGGTTCTAGCTAATTCATTTCGGTAACCACCGAATAAATCTTACTTCGATTAACAAAGCTGTTCTACGTAAATCTTTTTTAGGAAGTTCGCAAGAAGAGAGTAGAAAGTGAATATGATTTCAGGAGAAGAGATTGCCATCAAGACAGCGTTTTCTCTCTCAACGTTGACGGGAGTTACTGGCAACATCTTGGTCTGTCTTGTCGTTCTTCTTAACCGACCAATGCGAACACCCATGAATTATCTCCTCGTCAACCTCGCGGTGTCCGACATGATGCTGTTGATATTCTTCAGCCCTGCTTTTATCTTTCGTGGATTGTTTAACCATCCTAGCGGGACGACAGGAGATATTTTATGCGCGCTCATAACAGGAGAGACGCTCGCTTGGATAGGAGGATACGCGTCTTCAGTTTTCCTTCTCGCCATTTCTATAGAACGATATATCGCTGTAGCCAATCCTCACAAATATGGCACGAGTTTTATATCCAGCAATCTAAAACGTCTTGTTGTTTCGTGTTGGTTGTTCACTTTGGCTTGGAATGCGATTGGATTTGAGTGGAAACGTTACGATCCCCGAACCGGGTTCTGCACCATGACATGGACGCTGTTATCCTTTAAGATATACAGTGTTCTTTGCTTCACTGTACTCGGGGTAGTTCCTATGACTACAATGGCTGTGCTGTATTCTCGGATTACCTACATTCTTTGGTTTAAAGATCTAGTGATGAATCTCGACGAAGAAAGACAACAACGGAAGCGCAAGAAAGCCACTAAAATGGTCCTGACTGTCACTCTTATTTATGCACTTTCATGGTTTCCCGAGCTGACGATTTTCGTTCTCTCGGCCTACGCCCCGCAGTCTTTCCGTGGCGATATTGCATACCCAGCTGCAGTAGCAATATGTTCCTTCAATGCTGCTATTAACCCCATCATCTATAGCTTTCATAGTAATATTTTTCGTCGTCATCTTAAAAAGTTAGTCTGTTGTTGTTGTAAAAATGGGACTGAGAGTTCGATGACTGCAATGAGTTCGACTGGTTTGCAGATTGTAAGAGAAATTCCATTTGTATCGAGAACTGAATAAGTCGATGATCATTTATTCTGAACACTAAAAAACTTCATCGCAGCTTTGAAAGATGTAAATAATGACTGACTTATAATCTCAGAATCTATAATTTTATACCTCTGATAAAAACGTTAAAACAGTTTACGATGTAGGAGTCTCTCCAAACCTTCTCAAATTTCGTCGAAGTAACTGTAAATTCCCATGTGTGTCAGTTCGAGACTCCGAGCATCGATCGGATAGGTTCGAATACTACGTACGACCATCGCTGCGACCGGGCGACCGAAGAAACACTTTAATCGATCGACTTGGTAACAAAATATGCCTTAAACTCAGCTAACGACCTTCAAAACTATATTTCAAAAGTAGTAGTAACACTATATGATATATCATTGTAGTTGAGAGAAAAATGTACCAACAGTTTTTAACAATTTGCACTGTAGTGCAAATCATTTTTTTCTGCTGTGTAATTGGTTAACAGTACTGCACTGCTCAGCCAATCAGAATCAAGTATATTTTTCATGTATATTATTAGATATGGAAGGATCGCTCATTATAACATAACTTCGTGAGTGTAGTAATGAAATATATAAATGAATTAAAATAAAATAAATAGCTTGAAAACATATAGGAAGTTGGTCTTTCATTATTAAAGTATAAATATCTGCATGTGCGAGAAGCAAAGGTTTTGCTTCGTGCACAGAAATTTATAGAAATTGTTCCATTATGAGCGTAAAACATGCTCATTCATTGACCAGGTTCAGCTATTAGGATTTGATGTTTTTAGCCACAAATCAAACTTGTCCGTCAGTCTTGTGTAATTTCACTTTTCGCTTCCACTTCGAGTTAATTCTTGCTAATACTCCTTTTCCCAATTTTTTCAACTTCCCGTAACTTCATTCCTGGCGGTAAGACGTCTTTTCTTAAACGGGCAATGAGTTAAGAATGCTACAGTAGAGGAAAAAAAATATATTAAAAGGTTGACTTTACACAGAATAAACATTGCTCGAATATGACGCAACTACGAGACTCCAATTGCGAAATAAATAAACAGTAAGTTGAACGTAAAAAAGTTTATTTCAAAATTTGTATAACTTATGACTTGAAGTTTTAATTCGTGCGACGGAGAAATAAATTACAGGTTGAAAAAGGTTGTAATTAATAAGTTTTTAAAATTGGAACAAAGCGTTGTTGGATTTGGAGGAAGCCCAATACCTTTTAGGAGTAAATGGTTTGAACCCAGGTGCTGGTTTTTAGGTTAATTTTTAAAAATGTTAGACTTTGAGCTCAAAAAATATTGAATCCTAACCAAATATTTTAAAGTTTATGTACATTTTAAGGCTTCATAATCCCTTGAAAATAGTTCTGAGAGGTATTGAAACAGGTTTAAAGTAAACGGTTTGAACGCCAGAAAAGTAGAAAGTGCAAAACAACTTTGAATCACCTGGTTCTTATTGTAAACATTTTGACATATTTTGAACTTATCGTGTACAAAGCTCCAAGGTTATTTAAAAAATAAAACAAACAATACGAGTTTTTAATTTCAAAAGGATAAAACTGGAATATTTTTCAACTATAAATGAAATAAAATGAAATTTTATTGTCTGTGGGATAATGTTTTAAATACAGCATTATTTGAAGGAAGCGTTAATTAAATTCCGAATTTTTGATGCTCTAATTTGAAACACGAACCTTTTTTTTTTTTTGCATCTTTAATTTCACTTTCTAAAAATATACTTTCTAGATTCCCTGCTCTGAACATTGCATTTCGTTTCTAAAATTGAGTTTACAATTCTGTTTATTCTCGCTAAAAAAATCAAAAGTACTTTATACTGATTAACCTTCTCCTTGATATTGATGGCTTCTCCGGAGCTTGCTAAGAGTGTTGATGGCAAAATTTCTATCAAACAATTTGCTGACAAAACAATACCTGATTTCGATCTCTTTTACAGCCAATTCTAGACTTTTTCTATTCGCGCATTGTCTGCTCAAAAATGAGAAGTAAGGTGACAAAAAAGCGCGCACACTTGTCAATATTTATAGCGCAGGAGTATCAATATTAGCACAGTGTGTCCAAAAACCACCACCAATTTTCCGTCCATGTACTTTCCTTATTACACGCCTGCTTAGCGGACAGATGACAATAGATATGACCTCGTCAATGAGGCAGGAACTAAAGCTAAACTCCCGACTTGTTTGTACGAAAATCGAAATATTGAATTGACAGAAATAATTGAATTGACAGAAATACGAATAGTTTATTAGCAAAGTGATGAAAAATGCGTCAAAAAATTATCGTTTGGAAATTATTTAAGTCAATACTTCAATCGGAAAGTAAACTTGCATTCTTTCATATCGGATGGGAGGAAACTGTAGTCCAAATTTAGGTAAAAGAAAGATTTCATTTTCTAAGGGTCTGGTCAAGATTTCAGTTTCACAAGCAAGGTTTTATCAGTTGGGGGCGTCGAAACTGAACCTGCTTTTTTGTGCTGTTGTGGCCAAAAGAAACAAGAAGGGAAGAAACGAAGAAAAGAAGATATGATTTCGAGCGAGGATATCGCGCTTAGAGCGGCTTTCTCCTTCGTAACTGTTGTAGGAGTAACTGGCAACGTTTTGGTCTGTCTTGTCGTTCTTCTCAACAAACCAATGCGTACATCAATGAACTATCTCCTCGTCAACCTCGCGGTGTCGGACATGATGCTGTTGGTGTTTTTCAGCCCAACGTTCATCTTCAAAGGAACATATACCCACCCAGTTGGTATTATTGGCGATATTTTTTGCTCGTTGATAACGGGATGAGACACTCGCATGGATTGGAGGGTACGTTTCTTCTACGTTTCTGCTCGCTGTTTCTGTCGAGAGATATTTTGCAGTTGCTTACCCACACAGCTATGGTACCAGCTTCATCACTAAGAACTTGAAACTTTTAGTCGCTGGTTGCTGGCTTGTTCTCCCTAGCGTGGAACTCGGTTGGGTTTGTGTGGAAACGTTATAATGAGAAAAATGGTTGTGTGATCTTATGGACTGAGGTGCAGTTTAAGGTCTACAGTATGCTATCGTTCTTAATAGTGGGACTTATCCCCATGGTAACAATGGGAATATTGTACTCTAGGGTTGTATATCTTCTATGGTTTAAAAATACCATTATTCGACTCGACGAAGAACAACAAAGAAAGAAGAAAAAAAGAGCGACAAAAATGGTTCTAATCGTAAGTCTTGTGTATGCTCTCTGCTGGTTTCCCGAACTCACTGTCTTTGTGCTACTTGCTTATTCACCTGGATCAGTGAATTTCGAAGTGGCCTATCCCGCCACTGTAGCCTTATGCTGCGTCAACTCCGCCATTAATCCGATCATTTACAGTTTCCATAACAACCAGTTTCGTCATTACCTCAAGAAATTGGTATGTGGTTGCTGTAGCAACGATTTTGATAACAGTTTCATCTCGACCGGCGATAAAAGTGATGCACGACAAGGGAATGTTGCTCAACTTCAAGTACAATCTTGTTCATCTTAAGCAACGCAGCACAAACAAGAATATGGCTTCAAATGACATTAGAAAATTGCGAGCATTTACAATTTTTCGTAACCTTTGAACTGAACACGTGGTTTTTGCCCAAAATTCATCAGCTTCACTTCGGAATATCTAAGCCTTGCAACTAAGAATACGTACGTCCAAACTAATGCGTTTTCGAAACGCTTCGTTTTCGTCTCACCGTAAATGTATCGAAAGCTTCGCGTCCACACTCGCGATACGTTCGGAAATGACACAAAAAACATCTGCGCATGCCAAAGACAGAAGTGAATGACGTCAGCGTTTACAATGGCCTTCATTTCCGCCCGGTCCCACTAATAGGATAGGATATTACGATGTGGGACGAGGCATAACATTTCGAAAAACATCTTAGTACAAGATAAACAAGAAATAAACAACTGACAAGGAATTGTGAATAATATATTTTCGTCATTTTTAAATAGAACAGAAAAAATGTATTACTTACAACTTTATACAATGAGCTTTTTAAAAAGAACACGGTTGGTGAAGTTTGTAGGTCGTGCACCAAGGTTGAAATGTATAATATTAGTTAAAGAAGAATCAAGTTATCCTTCAGTAGCATTGAATCGTGAAATGTGTAGATATCAATTCAGTAAGGCCATACACTACGGTCATCTGATTATCTGTAATGTATGGTCTCACTTGATTGATATCTAAGTATTAAGTTCTAAGGACCGATGTAGTTCAGTTTATTTTAAATCATTTATTCATGCCGTTTAGTTGATAGGATCTATTGTAATTGGGGAAAACCTGTAGTAGATTCCTAGCCTCTCTTATTTGATCTCTTATTATTCAGCGATACATTTTGTAGTCTGTTTTCTTTAACCCACTAGCTATTGATAACCTAAGAGTTGGCTATAAGTAAAATAAAATAAAATAAATCATATTAGTATAGGTAAGCAAATGGTGACGAGTGGTACTAGGGATGAATTTCACACGCCTTTGACAAAACGACGTGATTTCTCGAGCATTCCTAGGCCTATACATTTAAGAGTATTACCAAGAGAACATGAATAAGAGAGAGAAACTTTTTAACATCGCGCGCGCCATGTAAATTCCCGGTTGGGCTATTTTTAGTAACCGGATACAGTTTAAATTTCGCCTTACCCTACTCCCGTCCGTCATCAATTTGCACATGCACGATGAGCGCGCGCGCTAGTTGACCGGGAATTTGCATGGTGCGCACTGTATTAAGAAGCTTCTCTCTCTTATTTACACTCTCTTGGCATTACCTAAACGGAAGAAATAGAAAACGCGCGCGCGTGCTGTGTGCAGTTATAAAGCACGCGGGGGTTGGTAGAACACGATAGAAGTGTTAGGAGACACTTCTCGAGTGTTCTGTCAATCCCCAAGTGCTTTATAACTCCACACAGCACAGCAAGCAATTTTTTAAATTTCTTTTATAAAATACAAATTACAATAACCTTTATTTTAGATAGGAATGATATGCTACTAAAAGTGCGCGCGCGTGCTGTGTGCTCTCATAAAACATGCGCTCCCAACCAATCAAAACACGAGATTCATAACAGTTATTTTATAATATTCCATACCTTGCACCCCCGATAGGAAAAAGATCTCTGTCGCGCGCAGTAGCTGTGAAATCATGTATCGTTAAGTGCGCCACAATATTTGACGTCTGTGTTACTCAATACTCGAGTATTTCTAAAAATGGCGGTGGAAGAAAACAACAGAATACTGTCGTAACTACAGCTTTACACTCGTCAAATATCAATAATTCCAGTTTTAATTTATTTTTCCTCGTAAACCAGCTAAAAACTTTAGTTGAATAATTATCTGAATATAATATCTATTGGAGTGTAAATACGTTTTTCTGGGTATTCATTGCCTTGGTAGCGTCCTCTTGTATCCGATGCCACCTGTCTATATAGTGTATGCCTTATGGAAGTAAAAACAGTTCATGCAACTGACTCAAGCTTCGAACGAAGTGCCATGGTTCGTGAAAACTTTCTAAAGCCGGTAGGTACCAACAGTTTTTGCCATGAAAAAGTTCGGAGTACAGAAGAAAATTGAAGTGTATAAAAATTGAGTGGAAGGTGAAAATTTCAAAGGAAAAATACTAAGATTTATTAGCGTTCATGTCATGTTATGATTTGAAGAACCAGTTGGTTCTCGATCATTAGCTTTAAATACGATTGTTGTTAATTCTTATTTCATGGCTGCATTTTCTTTTTCCTTTGTTTCCATCGCCTGCCATTTATTTGTCAGAATTTCCTTTAGATTTCTTCCTTCCTTCCTTCCTTCCTTCCTACCTTCCTTCCTTCCTTCCTTCCTTCAACCAAAATTATATGTTTCATTTTCTTGTCCTTGACATCTAATTTGATGGTTTTATCAAAAAGTAAAACATTTACATTTAATTATAATTTTTTCAATCAAGGATGATAAAAAAGCATTCACGAGCACGCAAGCTATTAATAACTAGTAATGAGAAAACAGCGCTGTTCTGTGCACAGATGGCTGCATTTATTATGACTATTTTGATTAACTTTAAGCAAAATTTTCTATCTATCTTTCTTTCTTTCTTTCTTTCATTCATTCTTTCTTTCTTTCTTTCTTTCTTTCTTTCTTTCTTCCATTCTTTCTATCTATCTATCTATCTATCTATCTATCTATCTATCTATCTATCTATCTATCTATCTATCTATCTATCTATCTATCTTTCTATCTTTCTTTCTTTCTTCTATTCTCTCTTTCTTTCTTCTATTCTCTCTTTCTTTCTTTCTTTCTTTCTTTCTTTCTTTCTTTCTTTCTTTCTTTCTTTCTTCCTTTCTTTCTTTCTTTCTTTCTTTCTTTCAAATAATTCATTCTGAACGACACTGTCCTTACTGTATCCGTCTGAACCCTTGTCCTTGTCACATCTAAACACTTAGCAAAGCTAAGACAGCTGTAAAGCTTTTTTCGTTTTCTACTAAGCACTCTGCAAAAGCCATCTCTTCTTCGCGTCGGTGTAGAAGCCAGAACTTGATGTCATCGGTAAGTCTAACTCCAAAACTATTTGTTATTCATAAAGCTAGGTATAGCTTTTATCTTAGTTGAATGTAGATAACTTAATACATAAATGATGTCTAAAAAATTCCACTTCTTCCTACTAAAAAAACTGAACACTTGTGAAATTTAACCTTCAATTCACAAAAACGTGAATACACTCATTACGTTTATTTTGCTCGCGTTTACAGCTGACAGAAATATAGGAAATGAAAGATAAAATTTTAGAACATTTTTACATGTGTTCGTTCTATCCTTGGGAAATTCTCTTTGGTCGTTTATTTAATTTACGTTAAGATACAACTAGAATGCACTGAAGTAATTTAAATTAAGATTTAGTAGTTCAAAACCGACGAGTTTCGTAGAGAGACTCTTCTAGAATTCTTAGTATTGCTAAGCATAATCACTTCTAAATTGTGAGTACGCTTAAACTACGAAAACTTTGTGATAAGAAAATTAAATCTTTAATTTGGGCTTTTAAAGGGGTTTATACGGAAGCAATTACAATAGTTTTGACTTGTCAAGAAAGGTTTCTTTTTAGTTCGCTACTCTTATTTTGAATAGCACCTTATTTAATGCTTTTTTGAAAAAATTATATCAACAATTTTAAAAATATTCATAACCTTATTTATTACGATATTTTGTTCTTTATATATAGAGGATATTACATGGGCGCGCCGAGATAAGAAAATTTATCTTCGAGTGTTGAAAAGATCTCTCACGAGTGAGCGCAGCCATATTCTGTTTATTATATAATTATCCATGAAATCAATTTGACAAGCTTTTTGTTATTATAAAAAGTTTTTATTTATAAACTAATAGCTTAAATACATATGGTAACGATATTTTCACATGTGAAAATAACATGTTACTTTCACATGTGAAAATATCAGTTTTTCGAAAAGGAGAAATATAGGTATTTTATGGATAATTATATGATAAATACATTTATTCACAAGGATTAAGAATTACCCATGGTAAACTAGATTTCTAATTGGTTATTATCTATAAGTACTGTTTTTTTCGTAAATTTTCCTGATTTATTCTGTTTTTGAAATAAATAGCCAAGTATAAGTTAAAAAACTTGATATCAAATTCAGTTATATATACTGGTGACAGTTTCGTTAAGAAAAAGACATTGTTTACGTTTGTTAAAACATAAGGATTAAAGTCAACCAAAAGTAAGGACATTACAAATAACTATCGTCTTCTTCGCCTTGTTTTACTTGTGTTTAAAGCTTTGTTTACTTAGTTTTACGACGGTTTTCTTTTCCTCGATTAAAAGCCTGTCTTTTAAACCTGGTCGCTTATCTTTCACACCTTTTCGATAGGTTATATATATATTTTCAAAAACCTTTATTTGTTTTTATCTTTAACATACATTAACGATACGATACGTCATCAAAACAGGTGTTCGTTGAATTGAAGCAAAGATTTTTCTTTAATTAAAAATTTTTCGTCTTATCAACTATGAACACGCATATGAGTGGCAATGCATTTTGCAGTTTTATTGAGAACGATTTCAAATCTAGCAACGCAGAAATTTAAAACGATATAAACTAGTTCTTCTGACTGCAAAACTTTAATTTGCTATCTGTTTACTAAAGAATATTCTTTTCTCTCAGCATTTAACTTAGACAAAACCCCTCTCTTTGAAGGCTCCAGCCAGGCTGACTTCAGCTGTTGTGTTGTACTCCAGGTATGTTTATTACACTTTTGGGCATTATTTCAATGCTGACATAAGGTTGGCTAGAGTCAAAGCAACCGCAGTTGTAAGTGCGCCAGTTTCTTTGTCCCTCGCGTTAACCACAAGGGTTTTCTCCAGGTTCTCTGGTTTTCCTCTCTTCGTAAAAATCAACAGGTGACTAGTTTTTGGTCGTACAAGGAAGTTGCTAAAGATAAAGTTAAATATTTTGTTTTGCTTTATTGTTGTTGTTGTTTAGTTTGCAATTGTTTATCATTATTCTTATTTCTTCTCAGAATCTTATCTTCACGATTCAACTGCAAGACAATGGTGGACATTGGCTACATCGTTCTTACCACATTTTTCTCCCTAGTGATTACAATCGGGACGTTAGGTAACTTACTGGTCTGTCTTGTCGTTCTTCTTAACCGACCCATGCGAACACCTATGAACTATCTCCTCGTCAACCTCGCTATCTCCGACATGATACTTTTAATCTTCTTCAGTCCTACGTTTGTCTTTGGTCAAGCTTTTAAGCATCCTACAGGACAAGCTGGACACTACCTCTGTTTGTTTATAACCGGTGAAACACTTGCATGGATGGGAGGATATGCTTCTTCGATATTTCTTCTCGCCATAGCTATAGAACGATACTACGCTGTTGCAAACCCTCAGAGCTATGGCTTTAGTTTCATCAAAAGACACCTCAAATTCCTCGTAACACTGTGTTGGCTTTTCGCCTTAGCGTGGAATGTCAATGGATTTGCTACTAAGTATTATGACGAAAAATTAGGGGTTTGCAACATGAAATGGCCTGCAGAATATTCGTTTAAAGTGTATGCAGCATTGTCCTTCATCACTGTTGGATTTGTACCTTGTTTTACCATGCTTATTTTATACTCAAGGGTTGTCTATGCCTTGTGGTTTAAGAAGCAAAACCTGCGGACCAGTCACAATGAAGAACGGGACCGACTTCGGCGCAGGAAAGCCACTAAAATGGTTCTTTCTGTCAGTATCATGTATACACTTTGTTGGATTCCTGAACTAACGATTTTCAATCTTGCAGCTTTTGCACCTCATTTAACTCAGGGTAACCTGGCCTACCCTGCCTCTGTTGCTATGGTTTCACTAAATTCAGCGTTCAACCCTTTATTGTACAGTCTCCATAACAACCAGTTTCGACGTCATCTGAAACGTCTGTTGTGCTGTAGAAGTAGGGACAACTTACGGGTATCTGATGGTACAGCAACACAAGATCAACCAGAAAAAATATTTAATCTTTTAGAAACTATCAGTTGTTGTTATAATGACGTCATCATCATAATGACTTTAAGTTTCATGATGACGTCATTAACTTGATAAAGAAGCCAAGATATCCTTTCCTTAATTTTTGTGGTGGCATCTTTATCTTCTTAATGGCGTCATTATGTGCTAATCAAAGCATATATTTTAAATGACGTCAGTTTTCATGTTGACGTCATAACTCTCATAATGACGTTATAACTGCATGTTTACAACAGTAATAAGCGGGTTTTCTCTCCCCCCCACTCGTAATGAAGTGAACATTCAAACCACAAACAGATGTTGTAACCATGGCAACTTCGGTGTTGGCTATGGTTACATGACGTCAATAACACGTAAGAATGCATAAAAAAATCTTGTACATCATTTCATTTAGTAATTTGCTATTCTATGATTTTTATTTTTGTTAGCTAGTAATTTGTTCATTATCTGTATTTGTTACTTTTTTAGTGATTTGTTATTCTATTTTTTTCATTTTTGTTAGCTAATGTCTCATTGCTGTTTGTTGTTTCGTTCGTTTGTTTCTTTTACTTTACTTCCTTCTTCGTGTTTTGTTTTTCACGTCGGTTTTTTTCTTTTCTTTTCTGTTTTCTTCGATTCTTTTCCTTCGTCATTCTTTCTTTATTATTATCCTACATCTATTCATTACTTCATCTAATCTATACGTTTCCCCTTTCGTTCCCAAATTTCGAGGTAAGTCTGCCATTCAATACCCTGCCACGTTCTGCGCACACATCCTACCTTATCTTGATCACCGCGGATCGTCTATAATATCTGCAATAATGATTACAGTTCCGGTTTAATCGTTTTTCAAAAAAAAACCGCCATGAACTGTGGAGAAAGAGTTTCTAGTCTCACGTATTACTTTCTCGCTTTAACTTCATTTCCTGCTATTTCCACATCAAAGATCAAAAAGTATTGGCTCATCACAAAAAGTCGAGAAACTACGTCTAGGCAGCTTCCTTTTTGGGTGACGCTTATTTATTTTTCTTTGTGACAGCAGTACAAACAGTATCCCGTAACAAGACTTATTCATCTTTTCTTATGCAATCAAGGATTCTTTAGTGACTGACATTTTGAATTCAACATCTCAAACACGCGACAGGTTTGATCGTACGTTTAACGTACTCGGTAATAAAGCTAGCAGGCGTCCGCCTAGGATAGTAAGTATTGGAAAAATAGCCCGACTTTTAACAAACACGTCTTCGATAGAGTTTATACGAAGTAAGACAACGAGAGTGGACACACAACAGAACGCTTATTTGTCTGTGTTAATTGGTTGGTATATCGTTCGGCATCACGTTTTTATAATGTGAGCGAACTGGAGATATATTCCTTTTGGTAGTCAAACAAACGCAGAACCTCGTCCAAAGTCGTTCATTTACGGTTAAATACTTCTATGGCAAAAAAACAAAGTCTTGGAGCAAAGGTGAGTGTAAACTAACGAAAAGCATATGTGGTAATTGCTTCAATAATTTTTATTTACCTTAGTAATATAATTATGTTCGTTGGCATTATTTCTAAACGAGTTCAGCAGAACCTAAAAGTAAAGCAAAGCTTATAGCTTCTTTATGGAATGCAGTTGCCAATTTAAAGGGAAATAGGAGTAATAAAATTAGGATTAAGTACAGTAGTGTTATAACTAGAAGAAAATCGATCGGATGATTCGTATATTATGTAAGTATGTTGCATGGTTCCGGTGTGTGATTTTTAAAAGCCTCTAGCTTTAACAAGCAACACTGCACTTTTTCATTTGTTGTTGTTATTTTCATCTCCTTCTTCTGTTCTCTTTCTTCAGTTCTCCCATTTGTTCATTTCTTTTCATCTATCCATCCATCCATCTATCCACCCACCCATCCATCCATCCATCCATCCATCCATCCACCCACCCATCCATCCATCCATCCATCCATCCATCCATCCATCCATCCA